>NC_086450.1:398032558-398334058 GCF_028390025.1 Pseudophryne corroboree | reverse complement strand
TGTGTGTGTGTGTGTGTGTGTGTGATTAGACAAACAACACTAATTATTATTATGTTACACATATATAACAAAATCCACATATGCATATTCACACACATATAAAACAGTATGTGTGTGTACAGTGTGTGTGTCGGTCAGGATTTATAAATAGCAGCTTAGAACATATCTCTACAAAATAAGAAAAAAAATGAGAAAAAAAGAATAAAAAGTCCTTCCTCAGCGTAGAATTTTTTTTAAAGGATTAGATTAATTGAGTCCATTGGGCACCACCGAACCCAATCTATGGATCCACCTTGCTTCTAATTTCTTTAGGAGCTGTTAACTTAGGATGTCAGGATGTAACACCAGTATAGTATGGTAGAAGGTACGGGATATAATTCTGTTGTCATAGATGCTGTTACTCAATAGGACCATTTGCCAAGGTTTTCCTGTAGTTAATGGTATTATGGTTACGTGTAGTAAGCTTGCCTGTGTTATTCCATCATTTTGCTGCACATATCTAAAATTCATTGGGTTATCGGCTCATGTTTTCTGATGCATAATGTACGGTCTATGTTTATTTATATGTGCAAGTATATTTACATGTGCAAGTTTGTGTATCTTTTATGCTCTTTAGCAATATCATTGCTGTGGTTCCATGTATAACAGCGTTGCTATGGTGATATTATGCATTGTATTCAATGTTGTGATGGGTTGCCGGGTTACCTGTACAGCGTGCGCCGCGTTCATACGCGGTGAAGTCACTTGTCTGCGCCAGAGGCTTGGGACGGGATTCCCACGCCCGGGAGCGCCGCCAATCACTGGGCTGCAATATGTTGTTTAGTGGGGATTTAAAGTGAGTTTTTTCTGTTGTTTGTATGTTTACCTGAAGAAAACTCAAATATTTGAGTTTGAAACTTTGTAATTAGCAAACGTGCTTCTGTCAGTTTCTTTATGAAGTGGTTTTGAGTGCCGTACGTCTGTGCTACTATATCTTCTTTGTGTAAGGGCACCAAACCCAGCTGTAAGTACCTTGTGGAGTGCCGGGGCTTCTGATATATATATATATATATATATATATATATATATATACACTGCTCAAAAAAATAAAGGGAACACTTAAACAACACAATGTAACTCCAAGTCAATCACACTTCTGTGAAATCAAACTATCCACTTAGGAAGCAACACTGATTGACACTCAATTTCACATGCTGTTGTGCAAATGGGATAGACAACAGGTGGGAATTATAGGCAATTAGCAAGACACCCCCAATAAAGGAGTTGTTCTGCAGGTGGTGACCACAGACCACTTCTCAGCTCCTATGCTTTCTGGCTGATGTTTTGGTCACTTTTGAAAGCTGGCGGTGCTTTCAGTCTAGTGGTAGCATGAGACGGAGTCTTCAACCCACACAAGTGGCTCAGGTAGTGCAGCTCATCCAGGATGGCACATTAATGCGAGCTGTGGCAAGAAGGTTTGCTGTGTCTGTCAGTGTAGTGTCCAGAGCATGGAGGCGCTACCAGGAGACAGGCCAGTACATCAGGAGACATGGAGGAGGCTGTAGGAGTGCAACAACCCAGCAGCAGGACCGCTACCTCCGCCTTTGTGCAAGGAGGAACAGGAGGAGCACTGCCAGAGCCCTGCAAAATGACCTCCAGCAAGCCACAAATGTGCATGTGTCTACTCAAACGATCAGAAACAGACTCCATGAGGGTGGTATGAGGGCCCGACGTCCACAGGTGGGGGTTGTGCTTACAGCCCAAAACCATGCAGGACGTTTGGCATTTGCCAGAGAACACCAAGATTGGCAAATTCGCCACTGGCGCCCTGTGTTCTTCACAGATGAAAGCAGGTTCTCACTAAGCACATGTGACAGACGTGAAAGAGTCTGGAGACGCCAAGGAGAATGTTCTGCTGCCTGCAACATCCTCCAGCATGACCAGTTTGGCAGTGGGTCAGTAATGGTGTGGGGTGGCATTTCTTTGGGGGGCCGCACAGCCCTCCATGTGCTCATCAGAGGTATCCTGACTGCCATTAGGTACCGAGATGAGATCATCAGACTCCTTGTGAGACCATATGCTGGTGCGGTTGGCCCTGGGTTCCTCCTAATGCAAAACAATGCTAGACCTCATGTGGCTGGAGTGTGTCAGCAGTTCCTGCAAGACGAAGGCATTGATGCTATGGACTGGCCCGCCTGTTCCCAAGACCTGAATCCAATTGAGCACATCTGGGACATCATGTCTCACTCCATCCACCAACGCCACATTGCACCACAGACTGTCCAGGAGTTGGCGGCGGATGCTTTAGTCCAGGTCTGGGAGGAGATCCCTCAGGAGACCATCCGCCACCTCATCAGGAGCATGCCCAGGCGTTGGAGGGAGGTCATACAGGCACGTGGAGGCCACACACACTACTGAGCCTCATTTTGATTGTTTTAAGGACATTACATCAAAGTTGGATCAGCCTGTAGTGTGTTTTTCCACTTTAATTTTGAGTGTGACTCCAAATCCAGACCTCCATGGGTTAATAAATTTGATTTCCCTTGATAATTTTTGTGTGATTTTGTTGTCAGCACATTCAACTATGTAAAGAACAAAGTATTTAATAATAATATATTCCATTCATTCAGATCTAGGATGTGTTATTTTAGTGTTCCCTTTATTTTTTTGAGCAGTGTATATAGGTGTGGATCATTAGGTCGACAATTTTTAGGTCGACCACTATAGGTCGACAGTCACTAGGTCGACTGGGTTTGAAGGTCGACAGGGTTTCTAGGTCGACATGTTCTAGGTCGACGGGTCAAAAGGTCAACATGAGTTTTTCATGTTTTTTTGGTGTCGTTTTCTCCGTACAGTGACCGGGAAGCCCAATTAGTGCACCGTGTCTTCGCTCGCCATGCTTCGAGCAAGGTGCCTCGCTCCGCTACCGCTGCGCTCAGCACAGGTTACCGTTCCCAATCGTAGTCCGCGTGGATCGTTAAGTATGAAAAAGTTCACGTCGACCTTTTGCCCTGTCGACCTAGAACATGTCGACCTATAAACCCTGTCGACCTTGGAAACATGTCGACCTAGTGACTGTCGACCTGTAGTGGTCGACCTAAACATTTTCGACCTAGGCACTGTCGATCTTCAGACCGGATCCCATATATTTATATATATACTTATATATATATATATATATATATATATATATATATATATATACTTTTTTTTTCTTTATGTTAAATGTTCTGTTAATGAGCTATAATTATGAGCTTGTCTGCACCGAGGGATAGTTACAGAACTGAGCATAAAAAGATAGCACAAAGGCTCCATCTACAGTGTACGATGACAAGTGAATCGTTAACAGCACCTATTATTGTAATGGTTTATAGCTCATTAATGTTGGTTATGAAAGGTTAATACTCAATATTAACTTATATTGCTAGGGGTGTGTTGTAACCATTATCACAACTTAAGCATTATGCCATCCATCCCATCACTTACAGCTTTTTCTGGAGCTTTCACTGTGTAACCCTCTCAGCCTCCAGCCCTTCATATTTTTGATTATTAATGACTGGAATGAGAGCAGAGTACAGGGATTGACGGCTCCACCAGGTCTAATAACTAACGCTCTTACACCCTTATTTATGTGACAACAATGTTATTGCCACAAACATACATTGGTATACTGTACTGTTCTCAAATGTTACCAGATGGGGGTTGTGGTGCACGACTGCAGCAACATGTGTAGTAAGGATTTTATTCACAGGTTCTTGATTCATTTAAATTATCCAGCATTTAGCTACAAGAATAGAACAGCGAACCCTGGGGAAATTTTTTTTCCACTTCTTATTCAAGAATCAAACTGGTGTAGATTATAGTTTATGCTCGCAGAACTATGATTCAGACCTATTACAGAACTCACATTTAGTCAAGACTTCACCAAGACTGACCATCAGGTCTTGCCAATATTGGGCAAAGCAGCAGAGAACAAGCTCCACATTGTAAGAGTTGCTATACAAGGGTTTCTAACCACTGCCATCGAGGCACACTAACAGTCTAGGTTTTAAGGACAGCCATACTAGAGCACAGTTGGCTAATTTAGTACCTCAGTAATTTTGATGTTACCATCTGTTTCAATCATGGATGCCTAACCCTAATTGCCCCATCCGCTATTCTAAACCTAACTCTGCCCTAAGTGCCTAACACAAACTTTAACCCTTAACCCTAACCCTAAAAATCATGAAGAATCATTTAAAACCATGTGTCGATCTTTTTTGTTTCAACCACTAACGTCTACCTTTTGACCCGTGTTGACCTTTTGACCCTGTCAACCTATTGACTGTCGGTCATCTAGTGTCGACCTATTTATTGTCTCTCTATTTACTGCCTATCTTTCATCTGGATACCCGAGTATCCAGCATCTGCTCAACCTGCTGTTGGATCATCTGAAAATTCTACATAGCCTTCCAAGGATTCTTCTGTCCAGTGTTCATCATCAGTCAAATTTCCCAAGATCCATGCCAATGCCCAACTCCAAATCTATTTCAATGGGGATCTTGACCAATTCCACTCTATGGTGCAACAATGTGACATGTATTTCCAGACTGCATTACCGACAGATTGTATGGTAATACCTTCTCTTATTCTCTTAGCCTCCAAAGGGGAAGCATTGGAGTGGACTAACCAACTTGTAGAATCTAGAGATCCTGCTGCAGTCACAAGCTGTGACACGCCCCCAAAATGCTCGCAACACGACTGCGTTTGAGTGCACTGGTGTCAAGAGGGGTGGAGTGGGTACTAATTACTCAGACCCAGGTTTGCTGGAGGGGCCCGGCGGGGCCCAGATCCACCAACCCTTCCTGAGTATACTTACCTTGATCCGGGAATCTGTTCCCTCCTCCTCTGCGGTTCCATGTTAACATTGCCAACTTCCGTAAGATGGCACCGCAGAGTGAAAGCAAAGACTCTCTAGTGCATATGTGCCATCATCTCGAATATCACTGAGAAGTTTACACCTACCGAGGGGGATGGACCCACTACCTGGATCAAGCAAGGTAAAATGCCACCCTCGCCGACATCCCCCCTTCTTAATCTTAACAGCACCCCACTGTGGGGCAATTCGTTTTTTAATATGTATTTTTTCCTATTGGACTAGACTATCACAGCACATGTGCAGTGCGACTTAGACACAAGCACAAAATTGCTCCACTGTGTACAACATCAACGCTGTGCTCATCTCTGAATAAGATCCCTTTGACCGCAAGCAAGAGGGGTGGCTACAGCTGAGGGGGCATGGCCACAGCTGAAGATAGCTCAAGCCATGTCACGAGTCAGAGGGACCTAACCTCACGGCACACCCCTATATATGGTGTGGCCACAGCTGAAGATATCTGAAGGGGATGCATCCACAGCTTACAGGGTATGCCACAAATCAGGGAACCTAGCCTCATGGCACACCTCCATCTACCTGTATGCTGGGCTAGCCAAGCAGAACGCCAGTAGGCTGCACTGCTCAGCCAGCCCCCCTGCCTCTGTGTGACTGGACCGACCCATCAAGCCATCGGCCCTACTGGCATTTGCCAGAATGGCCAGATGGCCAGTACGACCCTGACCAGATGCATTTTCATGGTCTTACTGAGCCCTGGTATTGATGTGAATGGCTTTTTCTTTACTACCCAAGCAACTTTTATATATATTTTTTTTTACTGACAGTTTCAACTTATTTTTTTATTTCATATCCATTAGCTATGAAAAAAGCAGAGGAAAAAAATCACTAACGTATATAGTTATCCATAATTGTCCCACAGTTATTTTACATATTCAGAGCAATCTCAGAAAATTACTTTGGAATGTATTTTTCTAGTCTCAGAATAGAGAAAAGAAATACATGTAAAAGTCAAAGTTTTAGAGAATCACTGGGAAAAAAACAGGGTTAATTATTTATTTATTTATACTTTTATCTCCCCCCCCCCCCCTCCCTCATTTTATATTGATGTCTAGTAAGCATGATAAGCCAATTTTGGTTATTTAGTGGGTGGTGTTTTGTGAGTGTACATATGATACATTACACTTATTTAATTCTAAACTTCCTACCCATCATTTTGTAACCAGTATGAATGTAGGTGTTAGAAGGACATTGGCCCTCATTCCGAGTTGTTCGCTCGGTAATTTTCTTCACATCGCAGTGATTTTCCGCTATTTGCGCATGCGCAATGTTCGCACTGCGACTGCGCCAAGTAAATTTGCTATGAAGATTGGTATTTTACTCACGGCATTACGAGGTTTTTTTCTTCGTTCTGGAGATCGGAGTGTGATTGACAGGAAGTGGGTGTTTCTGGGCGGAAACTGGGCGTTTTATGGGAGTGTTTAAAAAACCCTACCGTTTCTGGGAAAAACGCGGGAGTGGCTGGAGAAACGGAGGAGTGTCTGGGCTAACGCTGGGTGTGTTTGTGACGTCAAACCAGGAACGACAAGCACTGAACTGATCGCACTGGAAGAGTAAGTCTCGAGCTACTCAGAAACTGCACAGAGAAGTCTTTTCGCAATATTGCGAATCTTTCATTCGCAATTTTGATAAGCTAAGATTCACTCCCAGTAGGCGGCGGCTTAGCGTGTGCAAAGCTGCTAAAAGCAGCTTGCGAGCGAACAACTCGGAATGAGGGCCATTGAGAGTACTAGGACATTGTTGCCTTTGTACTAAGCCTTGTACAGACATAAAATGGAGAGAGATAAAGTACCAGCCAATCAGCTCCTAGCTTCAATGTTACAGGCGGTGTTTGAAAAGTTAAGAGCTGGTTGGTTGGTTGGTACTTTATCTCCATCCACTTTATCTCTCGCCAAGGCTTAGTACATAGATCCTTAAGGGCCAGATTCAGAGATGTAGGCAAACCTGATGGTTTACTTACATCTCCGATGTTATCAGATCTGCATATGTACAGCATCTGTATTGCGCATGTGCAGATCTCTTTCTGCAACAGTGGTCGCAGTGTCCCCTACAGTAAATGGCAGCATGATTTACATACTGCGGCCACTTGGTGGGTGCACGGAAGGGTGGCGACTGGGAGCATTTCAGGAAATGCATCCTGCCCCCATTTTCTGGGCGTCCCAAAGCCAATGGCTGCATCCTTAAATGCAGCGTCACTGGCCCCTGCTGTGGGAAAATCAAAATACCAGCGAACCTGAGTGATCTGATGGATATTCCGATGACCAATGTTCATGTAGGATGACGATGATAGGTCTTCGGATGCAGGAGAGGATCACCGGAGCCGGCTGGTGTCTATTTACACAAGCAGCAAAGGAGCAGTGAAAATTATGCTCATTATTCCTTTGTGGCATTACGCAATTATTTGTATACAGTAATGTCCAGTATTACGGGTAACATAGAAAATTTGACGGCAGATAATAACCACTTTGGCCCATCTAGTCTGCCCTTTTAGTCACATAAGTGAAATCAGTTAGAGCAAACGTCTTATGTTGGGAGGAGCTGGCCAGACACTGTCGGATTAAGCTGGTTGTTCCTAGTCAAAGTAACTTAACAGGAAATAAAATTAAATGTTTTCATAGATAAGATATTTTGCAACCCAAGCCAAAGATATGAACCCTGACTTATCCTTTAATTTTCCAGATATAAACATTGGATAAACAATGTTTGTAATTTAGTAGTGCTGTAGAACTTATATGTTACCACTTGTATTACGGACATGTAATTCACTTGGTCACTAGCTGTTGTGGCTGGTGTTTCTGGGTTTAGCCACATCACCCCCCCCCCCCCCCCCCCACCTTCTGCCTTTACCTCCTTACTCCCCAATTCTCTTTCTCTCTTCTTCTCTATTTCTTTACCCATTTCAGTGCCTCTCTCATCTCCTTAATTCCCCTCCCTGTCTCTCTTCACTGGTGCCTCTTTGAGGAACCTCCAAGACTGCAGTCTGTGCCACGGCCTCCAGCCACTGTGACCAATTACCCCAGGGTGAGGTATTGGTAGCAGAGTGGAGGCTGTAGCCATGAGCAGGTACAAAGACAGGAGTAGCTTTGTCCACTGTCCAGCTCCACTGCACCTGTTCTAGGCAGACAGCTACCAGAATTGTATTATAGATAACTGTACTTCCTGAGGCCATGGTAAAATAGGGAATTCTCCTTGTTCATGAAAGATTGATGCACACACATGACATTAAAGCTACGATGAGCCTGGTCCTCAGGACTAGTTTGCCCCAAGGCACCTGCTTCTTTTATACCTGTCTCTCACCCCAGCCTCAGTGTAACAGAAGAACCTTTACTTCATTAAGCCATGAATAATGTTCATTTGGGCAGTATGTTATGATAAAAAGGAAAAGTTCTTAGTAATTGGGCAATGGTTGGATTCAGTGATTATTTTAGGTAAGACTTTGAATTAACGCCTTTCATTGTACTGGTGTGTGTCATTTATATAAAATACCACAAGTACAATATTGATAGCAATGCAAGCTAGCCCTAAAAGATTCTCATTTGCATAAAATGCCAGCTGAAAAGCCCCACAGCAGGAACCATGAATGGACAGGAGAGGATAAGTGTTTTTTGGTTGAAAATGTTTTCTACTGCCCAGCTTTAAAAGCCCTTTTCTGAAAACAACCCTTGCACTTGGGCCAATTACAGAGGAAGCACCATCTAGCCATTTGGGTGGTATTCATGTGACCGGCGGTCGGGAGACCGACAGTCACATGACCTCTTCCAGCATCCCGACCCCTCACTATCCCAATGGTCAGCATGCCGACCAACAGGGACTATTTCCACTCGTGGATGTCCACGACACCCATAGAGTGGGAATAGACCCCGTGGCGACCGCAGGTCGCCACCGAGCCCGCACTCGCCCCTCCCCGCTGGGATCCCGGCGTCGGTATGCTGCCAGGATCCCGGCATCGGTAAGCTGACCGGCGGTCTCCTGACCGCCGGTCAGCCATACTACACCCTAGCCATTTATCTAATGAAGCACTTTAGCCATCGTGATCTGCATTTGCTGTGGCCTCTCACATACTAAACACCTGTATGTGAATGTGGTTCATTTTAATTTAAGCAACAAGATTGACACCCCACGTGACAAGTGCTGGAGTGCACCATTTATTACTATGAAGAGTGCTCATTTGTATGTAGGGCTGTTCCTTGGTGTCTATGATAAGCCTTGACCTTTGATTTGAGCCTTTTATACTCTAATTAACACTCGAGAGCTATTCATTTTCCAGCCAAGAAAATGTCTTCCTTCTGAGGTTTATTTACAAACCACTTCTCGTGTTTCAACACATTGATTTAATACAAGATCTAAAGCTATATAATTACAAGTTATTACTCTTTGTTTTATATTTTATTAATAGTTTCTGAGTGATTCACTTTTCTTATTTTGATCGTTGTGGAAGTGGCGTGTAGGAGTTGTAATTAGCTTATCTATTTGTTGATTTTCAATTTTATTGGTTGGCTGCCAGTGAACCCTATAATCAAACTATTAAATCAAATTTCCCAGTGACAGAAATTGTAAAGAAGTCGGTTTTAAAAGCTTTTCATTTAGCAGAGAAATTATGTTTTAGCTATATTACATGTATTCCTTTCTCACTGTAAAATCATTGGCAGGAGTACTGTGTATACAGCGCACAATGCAGATCAAGGGCAAAATGCAGCCAGAACTGACAGCTGCCTTGTGTTCAATCAGGTTTGGGGGCACAGGTCCAATATTGGGCACTGCACAAGTCACAGCGAGAGAGCAGTGTTATAAATCAGGTGTCAACTAGAAAGATATACATCCTGATGTAATGGCTTGACGTTCTATTCACTAACCTGTACTGCACCGAACTGGGATAACACTGTTAAAGATCACAGCAGAGATTTATTAATCCCATAGAGCAGGCATTCCCAACCACGGTCCTCAAGGCACACCAACAGTGCAGGTTATAGTGATATCCAGGCTGCAGCACAGATGGTTAAATCAAAATAACTGAGCTACTAATTAAGTTACCTGTGCTGAAGCCTGGATATCACTAAAACCTGCACTGTTAGTGTGCCTTGAGGGCCGTGGTTGGGAATGCCTGCCATAGAGGAATAAGAAAATTGGGCAACATACTGTATTTTGTTACCATGGGTCCCTCCCTCATATAAGCAATTTCTGGTTTACTTATACGGTCAGGCATGTATTACATACTTGCTGTTCTACCCGTTCTTCGCATGGGAGTTCTGATTTTCACGGTTGTAAATATAAAGTGTGTTAAAAATTCGGTAAATCTATAGAGCTGTAAATTTGAGACGTCTTAATATAAGCAAATATTAAGCCATGGTTCTTGGCGTTACCCAAGAAGCACCCGTAGCAGATACGGTAAAAAGTGACAGGACCATTTTTGTAATTTATTAAATCCTACACACTGGAGGTGAAATCAAAATTTTGATCTGATTGTCCGTTTGGGCGTTATAGTTCACGCAACGCAAGCCACGCATTGGTAATTACGTAATTATGTCAACCCCTTTTTATCCCCTTAGGGGAGGTTTTTTAAAATTCTAATTACGTAGTTTTCCTATTTCCCACCTGAAGCCTATGTTAAATTTCATCTTCCTAACATATCGGGAAGTAAGAGAATTAGTGATGAGTCAGTCAGTCAGTAAGTGAGTGAGTGAGTGAGTGAGTGAGTGAGGGCAGTGGCGCACGCAGGGGGGGTTTCCGAGTACCTGGAACCCCCCCCCCAAATGAGCCGAATATTGTATTTTTGAGATGAAGACAGCAGTGTCTTCATCTCAGCAAAAGATGCGATCGCGATCGCAACCACGATTGCGGAGCTCCTGAGGATGGGGGGGAGGAAGGGGAGCTGCTGAATTATATAGCATGTCCAAGGATTGGGAGGGAAGGGGAGCTGCTGGCTGCACCTATGCTCAGCCACAGCAGCTCCCCCTGTACTCACAGTGCTGGCAGTCAGGAGGTAACTGACACCGAGGCTGAGTTGCACTGTGATTTAGCCGGCATTGGAATGTAACTGTAGTCGGACAGGGCTCCCTTTGTCCCATTCTAACTTCTTGCAGTATCGAGGTTGGCGCCAGTGGCTGTGTGCTCGGATTGGTAGGATCTCAGAAGTTGAAGACTTGTGCCGTGGTCCACTTCTAGGTAACCACAGAGAGCAGGAATCATTCTGTAGGGCTGCACTAACATACAGTATCCAAGCCCATTTTCTGTGAGGCTGCTAAAGAGAACCAGATGGTGATAGATGTTGCTGTAACCATAGAAGGGGGACATGTCATGGGGCAGTGTCACTACGGTGGTGACACATGACATGTGGAATTAACAATCAATCAATGCAGTGGGGAGGGGTTACGATATGGAGCAGTAATCAATACTAATATATATAGGGTGGGTATGTTATGGAACAGACTCCATACAGAAGGTATGATATAAGGCAGTGTACATATAGAGGGGGTTTGACGAGATGTATTATCCATACAGTGGGGGGTTTTGACAGGATAGTAGTATCCACACAGAGTTGGTATGATATGGACCAATAATCATATAGAGGGGGTATGATTTGAGGCAGTGTCAATGCAGAGGAGGGCATCATGTGGGGCAATATCAGAACAGAAGGGTTGCAGTATCAGTACATACTATAGGGTATACACACACACCACATATATATGAAAAGTTAACTGTACCCTGTGTTCTGAATTTTACCCCATGTGAGTATAGGGAACAATAACATAACATTGGGCAATATCAATATCGTTACTGATTTCATCATAATCTGCATAATTTAGTGAAATTTGAAACTAGGAGCATATGTCCCAATCGGCACAAACAAAAACCATCTACGATACCTGTTCTATTGTACTAGGCATATCTTCATTGTGACCCTGGTTTTAGTTGCTTGTTTGTGTTTCTTTCTATTGAGCATTTATACAATACAGGTATATATTTATTTGTAACAGGACAGCTTGGAACAAAATAGCAATGGAGATTCCTTCCACATGCTCTCCATCACCTAACAATTCCAAGAAGCATTTTTGGATACCCAAATCCTCAATACAGCACATCTGTTAAACAAATAAGAATGAAGGGGTTTATTCATGAAGAAGTGAAAAGTGTGGAGAAGCGAGTCAGTGGAGAAGCTGCCCATGGCAACCAATCCACTTTGAAGTAACATTTATGAAGTGTATTCTATAAAATTCTACTTAGCAGTTGATTGGTTGCCATGGGCAACTTCTCCAATGGTCACTTCCACACTCGTTTCACTGCTTCATGAATAGACCCTAGTCTTTTGTTGTTTCTAATGTCTCTAAAACTTTCAGGGGGGTTTTCTACTTTGCATGATGATTACCCAATGAACTTGGCAGCGGTTTCTATGTACGTGCCAAAAAAAGCTGAGCTGCTTTCCCAAACCAATTTACTGTGGAGCTACCACACCATTAAGATCTTTCCATATCCTGCAACTACCCTATTGCTGATTTATACTAAACATTAACATGAGAAAACGCGGGCGGATTTCCATTTGCCCAGAAACCTCTCCCTCTAGTTAGCTACTCAATTTATGACCAAATAGCAGTAGTATATAATACGATTTTACTAGAGATGGGGCCATATAAGGGATAAAATGGAGCTGTTGCCCATTCACAGATTAGATGGTTTGGTTCAATTGCCGCATCTAATAACTTACTGTGATTCCTGGTTCCGTTTATGTCTGAAGTTTTATATACACTGCACTTTTTATGAGACAAACTATAGTCTGTTAAGTGACAACTTTGCCCACTTCTTGAGTTGGTCACACTTGCTCTAAAATCAAGCAGTTGGAAACCCCCCTCTGAAAATCCTGCGTTTGCCCCTGGAGGGCTTTCACATTTTTGTAGTTTATTAAATTCTACACACTGGAGGTACAATCCAAATTTTGATCCGTTTGTCCGTTTGGATGTTATTGTTCCCGCAACGCAAACCACGCATCGGTAATAACGTAATTATGTAAACACCCTTTTCATCCCTTTAGGGGATTTTTTTTAAATTTTAATTATGTAGTTTTCCTCTTTCCCAACTGAAGAATACCTATGTTAAATTTCAGCTTCCTAACATATCGGGAAGTAAGAGAATTAGTGATGAGTGAGTGAGTGAGTCAGTGAGGGCTTTCACATTTATATAGATTCTAAACACAAAAGAGATCAAAGAGGCAGACCAAAAGTAGAGATGTCCAAACTAGGCCTAAATGTTTTAAGCCTTAACAAGTAATAAAGTGGAGACGGATAAAGAGTAATAAATGACCAGCCAATCAGCTTCCTAACTGCCATGTAACAGGTTGTGTTTGAAAAATGACAGGAGCTGGTTGGCTGGTCATTTATCACTCTTTATCCATCTCCACTTTATCACTTGTTAAGGTTTAATACATTTGGGCCTAGTTTGGACATCTCTACTTTTGGTCTGCCTCTTTGATCTCTTTTGTGTTTAGAATCTATATAAATGTGAAAGCCCTCACTGACTCACTCACTCACTCACAAATCGGAGACTTACACTTTAAATAAATGAAAAATGAAAGCTAATTTTAAGCAAGGCGGACAGGTTTAATTATACTTGAGCTGGTTTTGCCTTGTAAATGATTGCCGATTTAAAAAAACATCCAAGATCGTCCGACATTCGGCATTCTATTATATATGCCCATTTATGTTTTAAAACTAAACTGGCCATGCCCTAGACCAACTTTATTTCACCCAACCATACAAATTCTGGTAATGCATGGCAGCAATGACAATAAGCAATTTGCTCCCAAACCCCAGAAAACGGACAAAAAATGTTTCTCACATGAGTTGGTTGAATCTTTTTGATTTGAGCAATTTGTATGAATGACAGATTTTGTCCTTTTTCCAGGGTTTGGGAGCAAATTGCTTGTTGTCATTTGCTGCCATCCATTGCCATATTTTTACTCCAACCAACCAACCAACCAACCAACCAACCAACTAGTTGGATGGTTGGATGAAAGTTGGTCTAGTGTATGGCCAGCTTATTTAGACCGTTGACACCAAACTGAACCATGAATTGGTTTGATGTTCGAGACATCAAGGGCAGCTGACACCAAAGTGAACTGGGCCAAGAATTACAATAATGCTGGAGCAAGGCAGTATGATAGCACAATCGAGCACAAGCGGCTGATCATTCAGATGTTTTAAAATATTTTCTTCAGCTCAATATGGGTGCATTCCTCCATTCCATATTTTTATGGTCTGTCTACCAGTATAAATTAGAATCTTGTGCCATTTTTGTAATCCATGGAAAAATGTATTCAAAAGTAATTAACTCATCTCCAAGTGCAGACTACTATCACATTTGGAGCAAACTCCATAATTATTATTATTATTATTATTATTATTATTATTAATAATAATTATTTTTTTCTTCTAAAATACTGTTATTTTTACTTTCAATATTGTATTTTGGTGCAAATATTTTTTATTGGGTTCAATGTGTCAGAAGCATGGTTAAAATCATTGTCTAATAAAAGCAAATAGAGTAACCTTAACAATTTATGCCAGAGAGAGGACTATAGGACTGGTTTTATTTTTTTTTAAATATCAAATTCAAGTTTCAAATTTTGAACCTACATTATTTTATCTGCAGTAATAATTGTACTTCCTGCAAAATTAAATCTTATTTTATATTTGTGTATTATCATCATATGCAGTAGGTTCGTTTTGGAACACCCCAAATCTTTGCTATTGATGATGATGATGATGATGATTATTATTATTATTATTATTATTTGTATACGTTAATTTAATAAATAACCTACTGTAGATAACATAAATGATTAATCAGGGCAAAACCGGAATGGCCAGGTTTACATGCTAAATAAAACCCTTACTTTTGCAGGTTTAAATGACCTTTACACAGCCACACAAAGTTGCACTGGGAAAGTAATCTGTAACTTACATGGTGTGTGTATAAGGAAAGACAGATTATCCTGTTAGATATTGATTCGAAAATTCACTTAATTTAAAAAGCCAATTTGCTGGAAATTCCCCACGGACAAGTGCCCCTTGCCTGTGACAGATAGTAATGTTCTGGAACACTCTCCAATTGGCAATTTCCTTCATGTGAGAATGTTGAGCAATGGTTGGCCTGTATGGAGCTCTCCAGTGGCCATATATATTTTACGTGTTTTATGTCTTGACAGAAAGTTGTGATTCTGAACTTAAAAAAAAGACTTGATAAGAATACATTTGCAATTGTTTTAAAAACTAAATAATTGATTGCAACTTAGAACTTACTGTAGTTTGGCATCCTGTTTCAAATAAATGCCACCAATTTATAAATTCTTATATTTTATTTTGCCACGGAGATGGTACATTTGCTTTCTTTTCTCTCTTCCCAAATGACTTCTTTTTGGAGTTTATTTGTAACAGTCTGTTGGAGGTGCTAAGGACTCACTGTGCTCTTAGTGATTGACTCTGCCTTACATCATTGTCACAGAGTATTGGGGGACTCCTACGAAGACATTGCACAAAGTCAATAATGGGTCTTAGTCCCAAGTGGACGCATTAATAGTAGTGATGAGCGGGTTCGGATCCTCGGGATCCGAACCCGCCCGAACTTCACCTTTTTTTTCACGGGTCCGAGCGACTCGGATCCTCCCGCCTTGCTCGGTTAACCCAAGTGCGCCCGAACGTCATCATCCCGCTGTCGGATTCTCGCGAGATTCGGATTCTATATAAGGAGCCGCGCGTCGCCGCCATTTTCACACGTGCATTGAGATTGATAGGGAGAGGACGTGGCTGGCGTCCTCTCTGTTATAGTAGAAAAGACTGAGTGACTTAGTTATAATTGTGGGGAGGATTGGGGACGGGGAGCAGCTGTTAGGGAGTACAGTGCAGGGTTTTGATTATACCATCAGTGAGTTTAATCCGTTGTTTCTCTGCCTGAAAAAAAAACGCTCCACCATATCTGTGCTCACTCAGTGTGCTGCACTGCTGCATATATCTGTGCTGATTGCACTGCTCACACTGCCTAATTGTGGGGACTGGGGAGCAGTTATAGCAGGTGTACAGTGCACAGTTTTGCTGACAGTGACCACCAGTCCAGTATACGTTTGTCTGCCTGAAAAACACTCCTGTGGTGGCTTTTTTTTTCTTCATACTAGTTTAGCAGTCTGCTGACAGTGTCCACCCGGTCCGTTATTATTATACAGTATATTATATATATATATAGCAGTACGGTAGGCCACGGCTGTACCTACCTCTGTGTCGTCAGTGCACTCGTCGTCCATAAGTAATATAATACTATACTATAGTATCCATCCATCTACATTGTATACCTGTGGTGGTTTTTTTTTTCTTCATACTAGTTTAGCAGTCTGCTGACAGTGTCCACCAGGTCCGTTATTATATTATTATTATACAGTATATTATATATATATATATATATATATATATAGCAGTACGGTAGGCCACGGCTGTACCTACCTCTGTGTCGTCAGTGCACTCGTCATCCATAAGTAATATAATACTATACTATCCATCCATCTACATTGTATACCTGTGGTGGTTTTTTTTTTTCTTCATACTAGTTTAGCAGTCTGCTGACAGTGTCCACCAGGTCCGTTATTATTATTATTATTATTATTATACAGTATATTATATATATATATATAGCAGTACGATAGGCCACGGCTGTACCTACCTCTGTGTCGTCAGTGCACTCGTCGTCCATAAGTAATATAATACTATAGTATCCATCCATCTACATTGTATACCTGTGGTGGCTTTTAGTTGTGCGCATTAAAATATGGAGAACAAAAATGTGGAGGTTAAAAAAATAGGGAAAGATCAAGATCCACTTCCACCTCGTGCTGAAGGCACGAGACGATGAAATGCCATCAACGTCATCTGCCAAGGCCGATGCCCAATGTCATAGTACAGAGCATGTAAAATCCAAAACACAAAAGATCAGTAAAAAAATGACCCAAAAATCAAAATTAAAAGCGTCTGAGGAGAAGCGTAAACTTGCCAATATGCCATTTACGACACGGAGTGGCAAGGAACGGCTGAGGCCCTGGCCTATGTTCATGGCTAGTGGTTCAGCTTCACATGAGGATGGAAGCACTCATCCTCTCGCTAGAAAAAAGAAAAGACTTAAGCTGGCAAAAGCACAGCAAAGAACTGTGCGTTCTTCGAAATCACAAATCCCCAAGGAGAGTCCAATTGTGTCGGTTGCGATGCCTGACCTTCCCAACACTGGACGGGAAGAGCTTGCGCCTTCCACCATTTGCACGCCCCCTGCAAGTGCTGGAAGGAGCACCCGCAGTCCAGTTCCTGATAGTCAAATTGAAGATGTCAGTGTTGAAGTACACCAGGATGAGGATATGGGTGTTGCTGGTGCTGGGGAGGAAATTGACAAGGAGGATTCTGATGGTGAGGTGGTTTGTTTAAGTCAGGCACCCGGGGAGACACCTGTTGTCCGTGGGACGAATATGGCCATTGACATGCCTGGTCAAAATACAAAAAAAATCAGCTCTTCAGTGTGGAATTATTTCAACAGAAATGCGGACAACTGGTGTCAAGCAGTGTGTTGCCTTTGTCAAGCTGTAATAAGTAGGGGTAAGGACGTTAACCACCTCGGAACATCCTCCCTTATACGTCACCTGCAGCGCATTCATAATAAGTCAGTGACAAGTTCAAAAACTTTGGGCGACAGCGGAAGCAGTCCACTGACCAGTAAATCCCTTCCTCTTGTAACCAAGCTCCCGCAAACCACACCACCAACTCCCTCAGTGTCAATTTCCTCCTTACCCCGGAAAGCCAATAGTCCTGCAGGCCATGTCACTGGCAAGTCTGACGAGTCCTCTCCTGCCTGGGATTCCTCCGATGCATCCTTGAGTGTAACGCCTACTGCTGCTGGCGCTGCTGTTGTTGCTGCTGGGAGTCGATCGTCATCCCAGAGGGGAAGTCAGAAGACCACTTGTACTACTTGCAGTAAGCAATTGACTGTCCAACAGTCCTTTGCGAGGAAGATGAAATATCACAGCAGTCATCCTGTTGCAAAGCGGATAACTCAGGCCTTGACAACTATGTTGGTGTTAGACGTGCGTCCAGTATCCGCTGTTAGTTCACGGGGAACTAGAGAATTGCTTGAGGTAGTGTGCCCCCGTTACCAAATACCATCTAGGTTCCACTTCTCTAGGCAGGCGATACCGAGAATGTACACGGACGTCAGAAAAAGACTCACCAGTGTCCTAAAAAATGCAGTTGTACCCAATGTCCACTTAACCACGGACATGTGGACAAGTAGAGCAGGGCAGACTCAGGACTATATGACTGTGACAGCCCACTGGGTAGATGTATTGCCTCCCGCTGCAAGAACAGCAGCGGCGGCACCAGTAGCAGCATCTCGCAAACGCCAACTCGTTCATAGGCAGGCTACGCTTTGTATCACCACTTTCCAGAATACGCACACAGCTGAAAACCTCTTACGGCAACTGAGGAAGATCATCGCAGAATGGCTTACCCCAATTGGACTCTCCTGGGGATTTGTGGCATCGGACAACGCCAGCAATATTGTGCGTGCATTACATCTGGGCAAATTCCAGCACGTCCCATGTTTTGCACATACCTTGAATTTGGTGGTGCAGAATTATTTAAAAAACGACAGGGGCGTGCAAGAGATGCTGTCGGTGGCCAGAAGAATTGCGGGCCACTTTCAGCGTACAGGCACCGCGTACAGAAGACTGGAGCACCACCAAAAACACCTGAACCTGCCCTGCCATCATCTGAAGCAAGAGGTGGTAACGAGGTGGAATTCAACCCTCTATATGCTTCAGAGGATGGAGGAGCAGCAAAAGGCCATTCAAGCCTATACATCTGCCCACGATATAGGCAAAGGAGGTGGAATGCACCTGTCTCAAGCGCAGTGGAGAATGATTTCAACGTTGTGCAAGGTTCTGCAACCTTTTGAACTTGCCACACGTGAAGTCAGTTCAGTCACTGCCAGCCTGAGTCAGGTCATTCCCCTCATCAGGCTTTTGCAGAAGAAGCTGGAGGCATTGAAGGAGGAGCTAAAACAGAGCGATTCCGCTAGGCATGTGGGACTTGTGGATGGAGCCCTTCATTCGCTTAACCAGGATTCACGGGTGGTCAATCTGTTGAAATCAGAGCACTACATTTTGGCCACCGTGCTCGATCCTAGATTTAAAACCTACGTTGGATCTCTCTTTCCGGCAGACACAAGTCTGCTGAGGTTTAAAGACCTGCTGGTGAGAAAATTGTCAAGTCAAGCGGAACGCGACCCGTCAACAGCTCCTCCTTCACATTCTCCCGCAACTGGGGGTGCGAGGAAAAGGCTACGAATTCCGAGGCCACCCGCTGGCGGTGATGCAGGGCAGTCTGGAGCGACTGCTGATGCTGACATCAGGTCTGGACTGAAGGACCTGCCAACGATTACTGACATGTCGTCTACTGTCACTGCATATGATTCTCTCACCATTGAAAGAATGGTGGAGGATTATATGAGTGACCGCATCCAAGTAGGCACGTCAGACAGTCCGTACGTATACTGGCAGGAAAAAGAGGCAATTTGGAGGCCCTTGCAGAAACTGGCTTTATTCTACCTAAGTTGCCCTCCCTCCAGTGTGTACTCCGAAATAGTGTTTAGTGCCGCCGCTCACCTTGTCAGCAATCGGCGTACGAGGTTACTTCCAGAAAATGTGGAGAAGATGATGTTCATTAAAATGAATTATAATCAATTCCTCCATGGAGACATTCACCAGCAGCAATTGCCTCCAGAAAGTACACGGGGACCTGAGATGGTGGATTCCAGTGGGGACGAATTAATAATCTGTGAGGAGGGGGATGTACACAGTGAAAGGGGTGATGAATCGGACGATGATGATGAGGTGGACATCTTGCCTCTGTAGAGATTGATTGCTTCTTTTTTGGTGGGGGCCCAAACCAACCAGTCATTTCAGTCACAGTCGTGTGGCAGACCCTGTCGCTGAAATTATGGGTTCGTTAAAGTGTGCATGTCCTGTTTATACAACATAAGGGTGGGTGGGAGGGCCCAAGGACAATTCCATCTTGCACCTCTTTTTTCTTTCATTTTTCTTTGCGTCATGTGCTGTTTGGGGAGTATTTTTTTGAAGGGCCATCCTGCGTGAAACTGCAGTGCCACTCCTAGATGGGCCAGGTGTTTGTGTCGGCCACTAGGGTCGCTTAGCTTAGTCACACAGCTACCTCATTG
Source organism: Pseudophryne corroboree (assembly GCF_028390025.1). NCBI lineage: Eukaryota > Metazoa > Chordata > Amphibia > Anura > Myobatrachidae > Pseudophryne > Pseudophryne corroboree. Next base: position 398,313,900 of record NC_086450.1, on the reverse strand, counting down.
CGCCTCTTTTTTTCTTTGCGTCATGTGCTGTTTGGGGAGTATTTTTTTGAAGGGCCATCCTGCGTGACACTGCAGTGTCACTCCTAGATGGGCCAGGTGTTTGTGTCGGCCACTAGGGTCGCTTAGCTTAGTCACACAGCTACCTCATTGAGCCTCTTTTTTTCTTTGCTTCATGTGCTGTTTGGGGAGTATTTTTTTGAAGGGCCATCCTGCGTGACACTGCAGTGCCACTCCTAGATGGGCCAGGTGTTTGCGTCGGCCACTAGGGTCGCTTAGCTTAGTCACACAGCTACCTCATTGCGCCTCTTTTTTTCTTTGCGTCATGTGCTGTTTGGGGAGTATTTTTTTGAAGGGCCATCCTGCGTGACACTGCAGTGCCACTCCTAGATGGGCCAGGTGTTTGTGTCGGCCACTAGGGTCGCTTAGCTTAGTCACACAGCTACCTCATTGCGCCTCTTTTTTTCTTTGCGTCATGTGCTGTTTGGGGAGTATTTTTTTGAAGGGCCATCCTGCGTGACACTGCAGTGCCACTCCTAGATGGGCCAGGTGTTTGTGTCGGCCACTTGGGTCGCTGAGCTTAGTCACACAGCTACTTCATTGCACCTCTTTTTTTCTTTGCATCATGTGCTGTTTGGGGAGTATTTTTTTGAAGGGCCATCCTGCCTGACACTGCAGTGCCACTCCTAGATGGGCCAGGTGTTTGTGTCGGCCACTTGTGTCGCTTAGCTTAGCCATCCAGCGACCTCGGTGCAAATTTTAGGACTAAAAATAATATTGTGAGGTGTTCAGAATAGACTGGAAATGAGTGGAAATTATGGTTATTGAGGTTAATAATACTATGGGATCAAAATGACCCCCAAATTCTATGATTTAAGCTGTTTTTTAGGGTTATTTGAAAAAAACACCCGAATCCAAAACACACCCGAATCCGACAAAAAAAATTAGGTGAGGTTTTGCCAAAACGCGTTCGAACCCAAAACACGGCCGCGGAACCGAACCCAAAACCAAAACACAAAACCCGAAAAATTTCCGGTGCACATCACTAATTAATAGGCACCAGCTGACTATAGACAGATGAAACTAATAGAACAAAACAAAAATGTGGCATGGGGAGTATGGATCACAGGCAGGGCCGGACTGCCCATCTGGCAATTCTGGCATATGACAAAAGGGTCGATGGGCAGGTGGGCAGGTTCGGTCCCACAGAGAACCAGAAAGGCCGCGTGCACTGCAGTGTCTGACTCTCTGATTTCCCCCCCCCCCCGTCCCACCCGAACTGTGAGTTTCTACAGAAATGTGGAGTCCCGCGAGCCAACACCCCACTGACTCGCTTCACGTCCCCGTGTGGCATGTCTGCGTGCCCCCGGGATGTGCGCACTCCCCACGTGATGTGTGTGTGCACATTCGTTGCGCACATTCACAAATGTAAGGGCTGATTAGGAGCCCCAGTCCGGCCCTGATCACAGGATCAACCCTAATTAGGTCGACAGTCATTAGGTCGATCACTATTGGTCGACATGGCAAAAGTCAACATGATGAAAAGGTTGACATATGAAAGGTTGACATGATCAAAAGGTCAACGGGGACAAAAGGTAAACAGTAGGAAAGATCAACATGACAAATGGTCAACACAAAATAGGTTAAAACAATTTTTTTTTATTTTTGCTGTTGTTTTCACCATCAAAGCACATGAAACCCCAATTAGTATATCACGTCCCCTTGCATGGCTCGCTTCCCTAGCCATGCTTCCCATGCCAGTTTGCTATTCCCAACCGGAGTCCACGTGGATGGAAAAGTATGAAAAAGTTGGAAAAAATTGTGTCGACCATATATGTTGACTATTTTCAACTGTCAACCTTTTGTACCTGTCGACCATAAGGACTGTCAACTTTTACATGTCAACCTAATGACATATCGACCTTTTGTCTATATTGACCTAATGCAAGTCGACCATTACCTATTAAGGGCGACCTATCATCTGTATTTGTGGTATGGGGCAGGCCAAAGATCAGGGTTTACAAGGTCACTTATTCAAAGGCAGATAACTTAACCTCAGGGTAACAGGTGGTGAGATATAAGGTGTGACAAGCAAAGTTTGTTAACTGAAATGAAGAGAAAATTCAGTACCTAATGATCTATACAATAATCTACTAAAGTCTGTCCCATCATATATGCATGTGCAATGGGAGCCGGGTTGCATGCCCAGGCGACCATTAAATGGCTCCCACTACTAGAGGTTTGTACAGTATTAGACACTAACCTAGACAGAAAGGAGGAGGACCTGCTGGGAATGGGTAAGCATGCAGCTGTGTGAGGCAGGGGGCAGGACAGAACAGAATTGGGGTGAGATAGGGTGGAGCATCAGGCAGACTGAGGTGACCCAGCATCCAGTATACTGTGCTCCTTTACTACTTATTAATAATAATGGTAGTAGGTAGAGATGTGCACCGGACATTTTTCGGGTTTTGTGTTTAGGTTTTGGATTCGGTTCCGCGGACGTGTTTTGAATTCGGACGCGTTTTGGCAAAACCTCCCTGAACATTTTTTGTCGGATTCGGGTGTGTTTTGGATTCGGGTGGTTTTTTTTCAAAAAAAACCCTCAAAAACAGCTTAAATCATAGAATTTGGGGGTCATTTTGATCCCATAGTATTATTAACCTCAATAACCATAATTTCCACTCATTTCCAGTCTATTCTGAACACCTCACACTTCACAATATTATTTTTAGTCCTAAAATGTGCACCGAGGTCGCTGGATGACTAGGCTAAGCGACCCAAGTGGGCGGCACAAACACCTGGCCCATCTAGGAGTGGCACTGCAGTGTCAGACAGGATGGCACTTCAAAAAATAGTCCCCAAACAAACCCATCATTTCAATGACAGGGTCTGCCACATGACTGTGGCTGAAATGACTGGTTGGTTTGGGCTCCCACCAAAAAAAGAAGCAATCAATCTCTCCTTGCACAAACTGGCTCTACAGAGGCAAGATGTCCACCTCCTTCTCATCGTCCGATTCCTCACCCCTTTCACTGTGTACATCCCCCTCCTCACAGATTATTAATTCGTCCCCACTGGAATCCACCATCTCAGGTCCCTGTGTACTTTCTGGAGGCAATTGCTGGTGAATGTCTCCACGGAGGAATTGATTATAATTCATTTTGAGGAACATCATCTTCTCCACATTTTCTGGAAGTAACCTCGTACGCTGATTGCTGACAAGGTGACCGGCTGCACTAAACACTCTTTTGGAGTACACACTGGAGGGGGGAGGGCAACTTAGGTAAAATAAAGCCAGTTTGTGCAAGAGCCTCCAAATTGCCTCTTTTTCCTGCCAGTATACGTACGGACTGTCTGACATGCCTACTTGGATGCGGTCACTCATATAATCCTCCACCATTCTTTCAATGGTGACAGAATCATATTACTGACGACATGTCAGTAATCATTGGCAGGTCCTTCAGTCCGGACCAGATGTCAGCACTCACTCCAGACTGCCCTGCATCACCGCCAGCGGGTGGGCTCGGAATTCTTAGCCTTTTCCTCGCAGCCCCAGTTGCGGGAGAATGTGAAGGAGGAGCTGTTGACGGGTCACGTTCCACTTGACCTGACTTCACCAGCAGGTCTTTGCACCTCTGCACACTTGTGTCTGCCGGAAAGAGAGATACAACGTAGGCTTTAAACCTAGGATCGAGCATGGTGGCCAAAATGAAGTGGTCTGATTTCAACAGATTGACCACCCATGAATCCTGGTTAAGCGAATGAAGGGCTCCATCCACAAGTCCCACATGCCTAGCGGAATCGCTCCGTTTTAGCTCCTCCTTCAATCTGTCCAGCTTCTTCTGCAAAAGCCTGATGAGGGGAATGACCTGACTCAGGCTGGCAGTGTCTGAACTGACTTCACGTGTGGCAAGTTCAAAGGGTTGCAGAAACTTGCACAACATTGAAATCATTCTCCACTGCGCTTGAGTCAGGTGCATTCCCCCTCCTTTGCCTATATCGTAGGCAGATGTATAGGCTTGAATGGCCTTTTGCTGCTCCTCCATCCTCTGAAGCATATAGAGGGTTGAATTCCACCTCGTTACCACCTCTTGCTTCAGATGATGGCGGGGCAGGTTCAGGAGTGTTTGCTGGTGCTCCAGTCTTCGGCACGCGGTGGCTGAATGCCGAAAGTGGCCACCGACAGCATCTCTTGCACGCCACTGTCGTTTTTTAAATAATTCTGCACCACCAAATTCAATGTATGTGCAAAACATGGGACGTGCTGCAATTTGCCCACATGTAATGCACGCACAATATTGGTGGCGTTGTCCGATGTCACAAATCCCCAGGAGAGTCCAATTGGGGTAAGCCATTCTGCGATGATGTTCCTCAGTTTCCGTAAGAGGTTGTCAGCTGTGTGCCTTTTCTGGAAAGCGGTGATACAAAGCGTAGCCTGTCTAGGAACAAGTTGGCGTTTGCGAGATGGTGATACTGGTGCCGCCGCTGCTGGTCTTGCTGTGGGAGGCAATACATCTACCCAGTGGGCTGTCACAGTCATATAGTCCTGAGTCTGCCCTGCTCCACTTGTCCACATGTCTGTGGTTAAGTGGACATTGGGTACAACTGCATTTTTTAGGACACTGGTGACTCTTTTTCTGACGTCTGTGTACATTTTCGGTATCGCCTGCCTAGAGAAATGGAACCTAGATAGTATTTGGTACCGGGGGACACAGTACCTTCAAGCAATTCTCTAAGTCCCTGTGAATTAACGGTGGATACCGGACACACATTTAACACCACCGCAGCTGCCAAGACCTGAGTTATCCGCTTTGCAGCAGGATGACTGCTGTGATATTTCATCTTCCTCGCAAAGGACTGTTGGACAGTCAATTGCTTACTGGAAGTAGTACAAGTGGTCTTCCGACTTCCCCTCTGGGATGACGATCGACTCCCAGCAGCAACAACAGCAGCGCCAGCAGCAGTAGGCGTTACACTCAAGGATTCATCGGAGGAATCCCAGTTAGGAGAGGACTCGTCAGACTTGCCAGTGACATGGCCTGCAGGACTATTGGCGTTCCTGTCTAAGGAGGAAATTGACAGTGACGGAGTTGGTGGTGTGGTTTGCAGGAGCTTGGGTACAAGAGGAAGTGATTTAGTTGTCAGTGGACTGCTTCCGCTGTCACCCAAAGTTTTTGAACTTGTCAATGACTTCTGATGAATGCGCTCCAGGTGACGTATAAGGGAGGATGTTCCTAGGTGGTTAACGTCCTTACCCCTACTTATTACAGCTTAACAAAGGCAACACACGGCTTGACATCTGTTGTCCGCATTTCTGTTTAAATAATTCCACACCGAAGAGGTGATTTTTTTTTTTGGTAATTTGACCAGGCATGTCAATGGCCATGATTGGAAGGAAATGGTCAGCGCGCTATGAAAGTGTGAATGTCTGGGGTGGGGGGGGGGGAGGGGGGGAGAAAGGATAAAGAAGGGGGAGGGGGGTATCTTTGTTCTAATATGGGAATTGTCGTTGATATGTATATTCCCTGGGTATAGAATGACAGCTGTGAGACAGAATGGGTTGTGTATATTTATTGATAGTTTATATTAGCTGCCCTGGTGGTAAGTTAGACCTACACAGCCCCATACCTGCTACCTCCAGCCGAGCACACCAGCCAGAGTCTGACAGGCGGGACGCCGCAAACTGTCACACTCACTCCCCCCTTCCCAGACATTCACACCCCCATAGCGCGCTGACCATTTCCTTCCGATTATCTGCAAAAGGAGGTAGGACACCTCCAGGTCTACCAGCGCTAACCTCAACATCCCCCAGTGAGCGCTATCTCTCCCCATTCCAAAATGTCAATGGCCATATTCGTCCAACGGACAACAGGTGTCTCCCCGGGTGCCTGACTTAAACAAACCACCTCACCATCAGAATCCTCCTTGTCAATTTCCTCCTCAGCGCCAGCAACACCCATATCCTCATCCTGGTGTACTTCAACAGTGACATCTTCAATTTGACTATCAGCAACTGGACTGCGGGTGCTCCTTCCAGCACTTGCAGGGGTCGTGCAAATGGTGGAAGGCGCCACCTCTTCCCGTCCAGTGTTGGGAAGGTCAGGAATCGCAACCGACACAATTGGACTCTCCTTGGGGATCTGTGATTTAGAAGAACATACAGTTCTTTGCTGTGCTTTTGCCAGCTTAAGTTTTTTAATTTTTCTAGCGAGAGGATGAGTGCTTCCATCCTCATGTGAAGCTGACTACTAGCCATGAACATAGGACAGGGCCTCAGCCGTTCCTTGCCACTCCGTGTCGTAAATGGCATATTGGCAAGTTTACGCTTCTCATCAGACGCTTTTATTTTAGATTTTTGGGTCATTTTACTGAACTTTTGTTTTTTGGATTTTACATGCTCTCTACTATGACATTGGACATCGGCCTTGGCAGACGACGTTGATGGCATTTCATCGTCTCGGTCATGACTAGTGGCAGCAGCTTCAGCACGAGGTGGAAGTTGATCTTGATCTTTCCCTATTTTACCCTCCACATTTTTGTTCTCCATTTTTTAATGTGTGGAACTATATGCCAGTAATATATCAATAGCAATGGCCTACTGTACTGTACTATATATGTATACTGTTGGTCACCAAAATGCTGCACTGTAATACTAGAAGCTATAGAAAAGTATATATATTATTGTATATATATATATATATATATATATATATATATATCTCAGTACAGAGCAGTTAACTGTGACACATGTGTCCTGACAAGCAGTATAGAAGCTATAGAAAAGTATATATATTATTGTATATATATATCAGTACAGAGCAGTGTAACTGTGACACATGTGTCCTGACAAGCAGTATAGAAGCTATAGAAAAGTATATATATTATTGTATATATATCAGTACAGAGCGGTGTAACTGTGACACATGTGTCCTGACAAGCAGTATATAAGCTATAGAAAAGTATATATATTATTGTATATATATCAGTACAGAGTGGTGTAACTGTGACACGTGTGTCCTGACAAGCAGTATAGAAGCTATAGAAAAGTATATACATTATTGTATATATATCAGTACAGAGCGGTGTAACTGTGACACGTGTCCTAACAATCAGTATAAAAGCTATAGAAAAGTATATATATTATTGTATATATATCAGTACAGAGCGGTGTAACTGTGACACATGTGTCCTGACAAGCAGTATAGAAGCTATAGAAAAGTATATATATTATTGCATATATCAGTACAGAGCGGTGTAACTGTGACTCATGTGTCCTGACAAGCAGTATAGAAGCTATAGAAAAGTATATATATTACTGTATATCAGTAGTAGTACAGAGCGGTGTAACTGTGACACATGTGTGTCCTGACAAGCAGTATAGAAGCTATAGAAAATGATTTAAAATTATTGTATATATCAGTACAGAGCGGTGTATCTGTGACCATGTGTCCTGACAAGCAGTATAGAAGCTATAGAAAAGTATATATATATTACTGTATATCAGTACAGAGCGGTGTAACTGTGACACGTGTCCTGACCAGCAGTATAGAAGTATATATATTACTGTATATATCAGTACAGAGCAGTGTAACTGTGACCATGTGTCCTGACAAGCAGTATAGAAGCTATAGAAAAGTATATATATTATATACTGGTGGTCCCCTGTCCCCACAATGCAGCACACTGATCAGATATTTGCAGCACACTGAGCACAGATATGGAACGTTTTCAGGCAGAGAACGTAGATATTTCAGCACACTGAGCACAGATATTTTCAGCACACTGAGCACAGATTACGGAGCTTTTCAGGGAGAGAACGCTGCCACGTCCTCTCCGTTCAATCTCCAAAGCACGAGTGAAAATGGCGGCGATGCACGGCTCCTTATATAGAATACGCATCTCGCGAGAATCCGACAGCGGGATGATGACGTTCGGGCGCGTTCTGGTTAACCGAGCAAGGCGGGAAGATCCGAGGCTGCCTCGGAACCGTGTAAAATGGGTGAAGTTTGGGGGGGTTCGGATCCCGAGGAACCGAACCCGCTCATCTCTAGTAGTAGGGTATTTTAACATTGCCTCCCTAAAATGATTACATTTTTTTATTAGTATTGTTTATTTTTATAGCGCCAACAATTATGCAGTGTTGTGCACAGAGAATATTTTTAATTTGTATTCAGTATCTTTTTAGCTTTTATTCTAAGGGGTCTATGTACTAAGCCTTGGAGAGAGATAAAGTGGACAGAGATAAAGTACCAGCCAATCAGCTCAACAGACTGTGTTTGAAAAATGACAGGTAGGAGCTGATTGGCTGGAACTTTTATCTCCATCCACTTTATCTCTCTCCAAGGCTTAGTAGACTCCTAAATTCCCTGACACACAAGCACAGACACCAGAGCCAATTTCAAGTCAGTCACTAACTATCTTACCAGTACTGTATGTTTTTGGAGTTTGGTGAGAAACAAGAGCACCCAGAGGAAATCAATGCAAACCCAAAGCAGATAGGGCCCTGGTTGGGAATTGCTGCGAGACAGCAATGCTAACCACTGTGCCACCATGCTGCCAATCACTGATGACAGGAGCAAATAGCAGTGACTGAAATGGGTAATATACTGTAGCCTGTATTTGAACAGTTCTTCATCTCTGAGTATTGTTTTGCTCATACAGCATACTGTATGGGACTATGGGGGTCATTCCGAGTTGTTCGCTCGTTATTTTTCTCTCGCAACGGAGCGATTAGTCGCTAATGCGCATGCGCAATGTTCGCAGTGCGACTGCGCCAAGTAAATTTGCTATGCAGTTAGGTATTTTACTCACGGCATTACGAGGTTTTTTCTTCGTTCTGGTGATCGTAATGTGATTGACAGGAAGTGGGTGTTTCTGGGCGGAAACTGGCCGTTTTATGGGAGTGTTTGAAAAAACGCTACCGTTTCTGGGAAAAACGCGGGAGTGGCTGGAGAAACGGAGGAGTGTCTGGGCGAACGCTGGGTGTGTTTGTGATGTCAAACCAGGAACGACAAGCACTGAACTGATCGCACTGGCAGAGTAAGTCTCGAGCTACTCAGAAACTGCACAGAGAAGTCTTTTCGCAATATTGCGTATCCTTCGTTCGCAATTTTGATAAGCTAAGATTCACTCCCAGTAGGCGGCGGCTTAGCTTGTGCAAAGCTGCTAAAAGCAGCTTGCGAGCGAACAACTCGGAATGACCCTCTATACCTGATCAGAAATATTTTCAGTGTTATCACCTAAAGGGGCATATTTATCAAATAATATTAGGAAGTGGTTTCATTCTTATTTGTGTGTGTGTGTGTGTGTGTGTGTGTGTGTGTGGGGGGGTTACCCACAAATGTTAGGGTTCCCCTGGATTTGATATGGAGAGACCTTCATTCCTACCAGCAGAAGCAGCCTCATAAGTTTCTACTTTCTATGGAACTGCACGGCTGTCAGATTTACCTAGCCCATTCCTGAGCTTTACCCTGGCAGTTTCACTCGCTCTTTGATCTGCTTGGGGGGTTCCATGGCAGCATTCAGTAGTTCTGACCAGCTTTCATAGGATCAAACAGAGAAGCTCGCAGAGCTTACCGGAAAGGGACTGAATTCACAAACTATCATAAAGAGTCTGAGGAAGCGGGCAGTGTGCCCATGAAACTCATTACTAGAGTTTATGCGTGTCCTATCCTGATTAGCCATAAGTGATATGATGACCACCTTACCATGTTTCTAGATGAAAAATTTCTAATAAATGAAAATCAAAGCTACAACTTCGATTTCTTAATCATTAGGACATTATGATCTGCGCTACCTAATATGCAGAGTCGCACCACTGCAAATACGAGTCAGTGCTATGATCTATCTCCACTGTGATCGTTAATGCTGCTGGTTAGAGTAAAACATGGGGGGTCATTCCGACCCGATCGCTCGCTGCTGTTTCTCGCAGCGCAGCGATCGGGTCGGGACTGCGCATGCACCGCAGTGCGCCGGTGCATGCCAGCCGTCGTTGCCTAGCGATCGCCTCTGAGGCAGAGGCGGTCGCTGGGCGGGAGGGGGATGGACAGCGGCGTTAAGCCACCATTCAGGGAGCGCGGGCCTGCAGGCGTGGCTGGACCATCGGGGGGGGGGGGCCGCGGCGGCTGCGTGTCACGCTAAAGCTGTGCTGGTCGGGAGCTACTCTTGAAGTGCAAAGGTATCGCCGCTGTGCGATGCCTTTGCACTACTGCGGGGGGGGAGGGGCGGGCCGGCACTGACATGCAGGGTGGACTAGCCCTGTGCTGGGCGTCCCCCCGCATGTCAGTGTGAATTATAGTAGCTGTGCTAAATTTAGCACAGCTACGATCAACCCGGAATGACCCCCATTGATTGTAGCCTTGTCACCATCTGCTCCCCCTCTTCTCACCCCGCAGATCGGTCATCTTGAAATCCAGGATACAGGCTCAAAATCCCTCAATAAATGTGCTGTTATGTTCTGTTTCTATTGGATCAACTTGCCAAGTTTTCCTGCATTCCCAGTTCATTTCAGATTCCAGGATGTTTCTGTGTGTTCAGCTTCAGTATAATGAGGAGTTTTGTCTATGTGTGTGTGTAGCTGAACAGGTGCATTGAGGCTCCTCATCAGAGGGCCTGGTCTCCCTGGCTGCTCTGATTAGGTATTACCTCCTATACAGATGGAGCCGTGCTCATCTGAGGTGGCTCCATCGCAAACGAGCACTACCGGCGTGAATAGGCGATCCGTCCCCCTAGTCACGCCGGGAGTGCACAGAGACGCTCTCCCATTCATAGATTAGGAGAGTGTCTCCGTATGGGCGCGCACGCGCACTCGGACAGAGACGCTCTCTACCATTCTAGTGAATGGGTCGCGTCTCCATCATGGTTGCGCGCTCCCAGACGGAGACGGAGACGTAGAGTCCTAGACGCGCCTAGGCACAAACGGAACCACGACTAGCGTGGCTCCATCTGTATATGTGTTTCCGGTCCCTTATTCCATCCCGGTCAAACCTTAGTCACTGTGTTTCAGTCTCCAGCTGCAGAATTCTCACCTGCCTCTAAGCATCCATCAACAGTGTCAGCACTGGTGTCCAACATCTGCTCCATACCAGCCTTCCATAGAATGACCTTGCTGTATGATATATCTTTACTTTTGTCTTTAGTGTTAGTTAAGTACTAGCTGCTACTTATAGTACTATTCCTCCCAGCCCGGAGGTTATCCACAGTTAGGGGTATTATTTGTGTTAGCTTTCCTCAGTATTAACCTCTCCCTGGCCTGGCAGTCCCTCATCCCCTCAGTACTTTAGTTTTAATTATTCTGCCATTGATTGCCTTCCCTTCTCCCTGTTCATCCTCGCTGCCCATGTAGTTATCTTAGGGTTCCGTTCCTACTGGCTTTGATTCAGGTCACCTAGGAGTTGAGCTCGTACTACCACCAGTGGCGTAAGTCCTGGTGGGCATCCCAGTACCAGTAGACGCATAGAGTCTTATGGGAAAAGCAGCTCTTATAGGCAAGAAGACCTACTGAGTGCGTTCTGTGAGTCTCAACCCCGGGTGTACAGGGGTTACTGCCTGAAGACCTACAAGCAACACTGAATTCCGAAGGAAGATCTCCATTCCACTGTAACATGTGCCGTCCGGGAGATACATTCCACCCTGACCTCACCGAGGGGGGTCCAGGGCACTTCTGAGCCAGCACAGTATACGTACAGTATATGTAACTTTGCCAGAAAGTGGGTGTGATTGGACTTATCAGGAAATGGTCCCTGGCTGTGTTACGGATTGCCATGAATGGGCTCACCATCGATGATCTGAAGGGAGCTGATGCAGAGATTAATGCAATCACACTTACACTGCATGCACGGAATTTAAAGGTCTATGTACTAAGGCTTGGAGAGAGATAAAGTGGACGGAGATAAAGTGCCAGCCAATCAGCTCCTGTCATTTTTCAAACACAGCCTGTAACGTGGCAGTTAGGAGCTGACTGGCTAGTACTTTATCTCTCTCTCCATTTTATCTCTCTCCAAAGCTTAGTACATAGACCCCTATATGCTGAGTTGCATGCATCTATGCTACCACTATCTCTATGACTGTTCTATGGCCATCATCACTATCAGCTCTCTACCTGGTACAAGAGATACATCTGCAATTGGATGGGTCTCTGTGAATGGCGTGGATCATTACTAGAGATCGACCAGTATCTAGATCCACCCCATATGGTCAACATGCACATGGTCGACATAGACAAAAGGTCGACAGTGGAAAGGTAGCTACCTGAAAAGGTTGACACAGAAAAAGGTCACTGTTGACACACACAAAAGGTTGGCACAGGGTTTTTGGCATTATGGGGTGTAATTTTGTATGCTTATCTACATGCGTCTCCAATTATTGTACCACTTCGCTTGCCAAGCCTCACGCAAAGGATACTATTCCAATCACAGTCCACGTGGATGGTAAAGTATGAAATGTTAAAAATAAATAAATAAATACATTTGTTGACCATATGTGTGTCGACCATTTGAACCTGTTGACATTTTGAACCTGTCAACCTTAAGCACTTTCAACCTTTTATTTGTTGACCTATTATCCATTTGTTGACCTTTTGTACCTGTTGACTATATGGGTCGACCTACTCACTGTCGACCTTATTACTGTTGTCTTATCATCCAGATACCGTCTGTGAATGCCCAATGCACTCCTGATGACATGCCCCCACTAATCTTAGTCCACATGTAAGTATCCTGTAGCCCACAGCTGCGCCCATACCGCCACATCGGGGGATGCGACTGAGTTCCGTACAACTCTGATTCTCCATTTAATGCATATGCTCAAAAGCACAAGATTCGGATTGTGTGACACTCCGAATCAGTCCTAAAGTCACAGAGGTACTAAAGGCCTAATTCAAAAGATTGCAGTCTGAAGCCCTTTGCGGAGTGCGCTCATGCAGCGGGTGCACTGCGCGCACTGGCGTATCTATAATGGGTGCAGTGTGTGCGATGCACACGGGCCCCTGGTTCCAGAGGGGGCGTGCCAACAGCATTAGAACACCATTGGTGGGGCATGGTCCGGACAACGCAGGCGTGTCCGGACCATTGCGTGACATCGCGCGCAGCTGCTGTGATCCGGGAGGCGGCAAGGATTAGGCTGCCAGTGGGAGGGTGAGGATAAGGCTGCAGGGGAGGGGAGTTAGCTGCAAGTGGAAGGGTGAGGCTGTGGTGGGGGTAAGAGTTTAGCTGCGGGGAGGGGAGATTAGAGTTAGGCTGTGGTGGGGGAGAGGGGGTTAATAGTAGGCTGCCAGTGAGGATTGGACTGCTGGGGGGGGGGGGGTTAGGGATAGGCTACTGGTGGGAGGGTGAGATATAGGCACTAGAGGGAGGATTAGGGATAGCTGAGAAATATTCACTGGTACGCTGGAAAATCGAAGGTCTGACCCAGAAGTGATGGTCACATGAACACTGGAACCCAGAATACACCACTGGAGCAACTAGAAGTTAAGTCACTGCTGGGACACCAAGATGAAATGTCAACATTCTAACATGTCGACATTTCATCAATGTCAACATTATGACATTTTGAACTCATTAAACAATGCAATTGTTAGATAAATCGTATTAAGCATGCGGTCTGCACCTGTAGATTAAGCACCAGACATATGTATTTTAGAAATTGTCCACTCCCCCCACCCCCCACCGCTGTGATGATGTACTTCCCCCATAGTCACGTACTACGCCTATAGAAGAAATTTGAATTTAGGCACAAATGTCGGGTGTGTACATATCTGCCTATATGCATATTCATGCGGCTTGTTTTGTGGGCATGTGCGATACATAAACTGGCAGAGTACAGAGGGAAAACGTTTCATAGGCAGTAATCTATAGCAATGGTTATTGTGTGGCCATTGATGTACTGTAACCTGTGAAATGACAAACTGTTGTAGATAAACAAAAACATTTGTCATGTACAGAACAGAAGACTGTGCTTTGCACAAATGAAACCATTTTGTATTGTGTACAATGTCACTCAGCATATGCAAGAATGCCAAGCACTGTCTAACAGTATTGTACAATGTAGCCATATACAGTAGTACAGCTTAATATCACATCTGGTCCCTCTTCTTAATTGATCTGAATATTCTTTTCTGTGCCCAAATGCTGATCATTTCATAGTCAATTATATATTGTATTATTCTTGGCAGCAAAAAGACAATTTGCCTGCTTTATTTCATGTACCATAACTATATACTTCTTTATTGCCATTGGTGCCCTTTTTTTACATTGTCAGTAATTCACAGACACTAAAGGGTAAAGGGCATATTAATAAACAGTATTCCTGTGGAAACTAAGGGCCTGCTTCTGAGTCGGACACTGCAGCATCCGTGTTTGTGTCTTTTGATGATCTTAATGTCTGTAACTTTATGCAAATAACACTGCAAGTCCTTCCCTGGTGTACGGCTGTGCATCTAAATGGGGAAAACAGAGATGCCCACTTTGTGTGCCTTTAGACTCTGCAATGCCGATTGGTTCGTGTTTAGATGGCATCCACTGGTCACACCATGGAAAGCTGCACCAGAACCATGCTATGTGCAGATTTATCTTCAGAGTATGGGCTCCAATGTGAGTGATTATGTGTCTGAGTTTCCAATCACTTCAGTGACACGCCAGTGACACCCCCATAACACGCCACCATCTCCATGTCTGCATTGCCACTTTAATCTCATCTCCCAGTCACCACCGAATTCCTTTTTTAAGACATATTTGAGACCATTTCTTAATCGCAACTGAGTACGCTAGATGCATGTGACTTGGCAGCAAGAGCAGTAGAAAAACACTCAACTGCGTCTGGTGAATGCAGGAGATATCGGAGATACAGTATCTGCTGAAGTCCATCCATTTGTGATCGCAAAAGCAGCTTAGCCCCGATAGCTAACATCATCTGTAGTTGGCGTCATCTACATTTTGCTAAATTGGAAAAGGAAAGCGCTCCAGCACTGTCTCCTATCTTCTGTATTCAAGTGAAGCCGGACAGACACCCTTTACCAAGATGACCACCAAAGAGTCACTGCGCATGTGCGACATTGTGCATGTCACTGTACGGACATGCAGCACTTTGGGGTCTATTTACTAAGCATTGGATAGAGATAAATTGGATGGAGATAACGTACCAGCCAACCAGCTCCTAACTGTCATCTTTAAAACACAGCCTGTAACATGGCAGTTAGGAGCTGATTGGCTGGTACTGCTATCTCCATCCAAAGCAGGGTAAATAGACCACTTAGTTCCTCAAGGGTGTGAGTACCTACTACCGCTGTTTCATTGTTGGGTGATGTTTCCACTGCCACCGCTACTACTGCTGTTGCCACTGTTACTACTTTTTACTACTGTTTCCACACCTTACCTGTAAACCTGTGTGGCCTAAACTCTATTTCACAATTCAGCTGGTGCCTATTGCTAACCTCCTAAGTTTCATGCCAATAGGATCTATATACAGTTGCAACACTGAATATCTATGGGTCCTTAATGATGTGATTTGTGATACTTTCCCCCTCCACCTTGCCTCACCCATTTGTCATTTCCTGGTAAGACGGTGAGTATGACTAACTGCAAAATAACGGTCCTGTGAGATTTGCTGGAAAGTGCAATTTCTTATAACCGCGCATGAAGCCGTTTTCTCCCTGTGTCCTAGGTTTCAAAATATATTAAATCACCTTCTCTCATGGGCAGATAATTTGTACCTCAAAAATCTGTGTTCCCACCACTTCATAAAACTGTATATGTTATCCGACAAAAGGTGGGGAATTGAAGATGGCTACAGACATGCAGAGACAATCCAGAAGCAATCAGTTTTACTTGTAGGACATAAGTCAGGTTCTGCTATCACAACACAATGCTACAGTATATCCTGCTGTTCCATATCAACGCAGCCACAGTGCCCTAACTGCACACTTAATACAAATGCCATTGCACAGAAGTAACCTTTTGCATTAATGATCGCAGGATCATTACTTTTCAATCTGTGCTCTGAATCCACCTATGAACCTCTTGTTTCATTAGTACACTGAATAATAAATGAAGACAGCTAAATAATAAAACCATCTGAAAGATATTTCACGGCGTGTTCCGAATCTGTTCAAAGCTGAGAGGAATTAAATAAAAGCTTGCAAGGGTGGCACATTTCCTATTTTCCTGACAGCTTATTTCATGGATCACAAGGACTAAAGTACAGCTGCTTATCCGACAAAACGTAGAATGAATCCATTTTCATTCCTTAATACTTTATATAGCCTATTGTCTCCCGGTGTATTCATTTAATGGTGCTACAATTTTTATTGGGCGCCAGTCTGGGCAGGGAGAAGAAATTTCAACTAATGACAAAATGCCCTACCCAAATAATGCTTCAAGCTGAACAACTGCTAGGCAGATAATAACTCCAAATGAAAGATATTAGATCTCACAGTTTGAATACAATAGATAGACTCATTCTTTATATCAATTGAATGGACATTTACTGGACTGCTTCAGTTCTAGTACTCCTGTTAAAAGATCTTCTGAAAGTCTAATATCATTGTCTCCGCTTATATCTACTTTCTGGTCTAGTCACATTTTCTATTTTTGATACTGTCAGGCAATGATTTTATTTTTAATATGCCAGCTGCTGTCAGGAGGAATCCTGCCAATGGGTTGGTGGGAGTAGGATGTTCTGTATTGAGTAAATGTAGGCATTACCATATTGATGTGACATATTATATAAAGAGAATGTTGCCATGAGGTGTTCAGTATTAAATATGAAAAACATCTAAAAAGAATGTACATGTTAAAATTTAGTCAAAGTCGGATGCAATGACTTTATTATAAAAGTGCACTTGACACCTCAGTTTTCCTGCAGCACTTTGTGCTAGATTTACGAAGCGGAAGCTTTTCAGCAGGTTTGACCTGGAAATTTAAAGCGGCAATAATTTTAAGTGCAAAGCATGGCATGTTTTATGCTTCATGTTGTTGCCATTTTAATTTTTTAGGTGAAGCCGGCCGAGAAGCCATGGGATGGAAAAGCCGCAACTTCGTCAATCTTGCCCTCTACATCTTTGTCTTTCATTATATAACTGTCAGTCTACTGCTTTGTCCTTGCAGCTCCCCATCTGCCGTGGCTATTTACCCATTGTGCCCTTTTTTGGCTTCAAGAAATCAGAACTATTTTGCATAATTTGGACTGGTTATGCTGAGTTACTAAAACTCATAGAATATTTTGATTCAACAATATACAACAATATTTTGAGATTTGTTTTGCTTCCATTTCAACACCTCTAACACCTTTAAGATGACGCTAACTATGTAATTGTGGTGAAAAATATGTAATTTATTGTCAGGATGTCCTACAACATGCAAAAACACATTTACTATTGCCCAACAATGGGGGTCATTCCGAGTTGTTCGCTTGTTGACGATTTTCACAACGGAGCGATTAAGGCAAAAATGCGCATGCGCATGGTACGCAGTGCGCATGCGCTAAGTATTTTAGCAGAAAATTTAGTAGATTTACTCACGTCCGAACAAAGAATTTTCATTGTTGAAGTGATCGCAGTGTGATTGACAGGAAGTGGGTGTTTCTGGGCGGAAAGTGACCGTTTTCTGGGAGTGTGCGGAAAAACGCAGGCGTGCCAGGATAAAACGCGGGAGTGTCTGGAGAAATGGGGGAGTGGCTGACCGAACACAGGGCGTGTTTGTGACGTCAAACCAGGAACTAAACGGGCTGAGCTGATCGCAGTGTAGGAGTAAGTCTCGAGCTACTCAGACAGAAACTGCTAAGAAATTTCTATTCGCAATTCTGCTAAACTTTCGTTCGCAATTCTGCTAAGCTAAGATACACTCCCAGAGGGCGGCGGCCTAGCATGTGCAATGCTGCTTAAATCTGCTAGCGAGCGAACAACTCAGAATGAGGGCCAATGTCTCTCAATAAACTAACACCGTACAACCACAGAAAAACAGAACCCTTATAAACCCTAAACTACACCCCAGCTCCATCCTAATTGGCTGGCTTTAAACTAGTGATGAGCGGGTTCGGTTCCTCGGGATCCGAACCCTCCCGAACTTCACCCTTTTTTGCACGGGTCCGAGCAGACTCGGATCCTCCCGCCTTGCTCGGTTAACCCGAGCGCGCCCGAACGTCATCATCCCGCGGTCGGATTCTCGCGAGATTCGTATTCTATATAAGGAGTCGCGCGTCGCCGCCATTTTTCACTTGTGCATTGGAGATGATCGTGAGAGGACGTGGCTGGCGTCCTCTCAGTTTCTATGTTCAGTGTGCTGCAAATATCTGTGCTCAGTGTGCTGCAAATATCTGTGCTCAGTGTGCTGCAAAGATCTACGTTCTCTGCCTGAAAAATGCTCCATATCTGTGCTCAGTGTGCTGCAAATATCTGTGCTCAGTGTGCTAATTGCTTTATTGTGGGGACTGGGGACCAGCAGTATTATATAGTAGGAGGACAGTGCAGAGTTTTGCTGACCAGTGACCAACAGTATTATACGTTCTCTGCCTGAAAAACGCTCCATATCTGTGCTGCATTGTAGTATATAGTAGGAGGACAGTGCAGAATTTTGCTGACCACCAGTATATATATAGCAGTACGGTACAGTAGTCCACTGCTCTACTTCTGTGTCGTCAAGTATACTATCCATCCATACCTGTGGTGCATTTAAGTTTTGCACAGTATATATATAGTAGGAGGACAGTGCATAATTTTGCTGACCACCAGTATATAATATATATAAGTTCCTCCTTATAGTAATGCCCAGTATACATTATGCCACATACTGCAATGGCCCTTAGACATTATGCCACACACAATAATGCACATGACACAATATGCACACACCATAATGCCCCCGACACATTATGCCACACACCGTAATGCCCCCGACACATTATGACAGGAATCGCAATGCCCGTTATACATTATGCTACACACTGCAATGCCCCTGATACATTATACCACATACCACAATGCCCGTGATATAGTATACAACACACCGTAATGCCTGACACATTATGACAGGAATCGCAATGCCCGTTATACATTATGCTACACACTGCAATGCCCCTGATACATTATACCACATACCACAATGCCCGTGATATAGTATACAACACACCGTAATGCCTGACACATACCGCAATGCCCGTTATACCCTATGCTACACACCGCAATGCCCGTTATACATTATGCCACACTGCAATGACCCTGAGACATTATACCACATACCACAATGCCCGTGATTCAGTATGCCACACACCGTAATGCCTGTGACACATTATGACACACACCGCAATGTCCGTGATACATTATGCCACACACCGTAATGCCCAATACACATTAAGTCCTACAGTAAGGCTTCTAATTACTTTTAAATTACCTGCTCGTTGCCAGGGGTTTTCATGCTCAGGGTGTCATGCTCGTTGCCAGGGGTTTCATGCACTGGGTGTCATGCTCGTTGCCAGGTGTTTCATGCACTGGGTGTCATGCTCGTTGCCAGGGGTTTCATGCACTGAGTGTCAGTGCCAGATATTCCCCCTCAGTGCCACATATGCACCCAGTGCCAGATATCCCCCCCCCAGTGCCACATATGCCCCCAGTGCCAGATATTCCCCCCAGTGCCAGCTATGCTCCCAGTGCCAGATTTCCCCCCTCCCCCCAGTGCCACATATGCCCCCAGTGCCAGATATTCCCCCCAGTGCCACATATGCCCCCCAGTGCCAGATATTACCCCCCCCAGTGCCAGAATCCCCCCCCAGTGCCACATATGCCCCCAGTGCCAGATATTCCCCCCCAGTGCCATATATGCCCCCTCCCCCGCCGCCGCTGCTGCTCCCCCACTGGTTTGTGTTGGAGGGACACGGAGGGCACAGCGCGCGCCTCTCCTGTGTCCCTCCTGCATCATCTCCGGCGGCCGCGGGTCTAATAAACGAAGTGCCGTTCGTGAGCTCTGATTGGCTCACGAACCGGCACTTCTTCTATTAGACCCGCGGCCGCCGGAGATGATGCAGGAGGGACACAGGAGAGGCGCACGCTGTGCCCTCCGTGTCCCTCCAACACGGCAGGGAGGGTTAGTAGGAGCAGATTGACATGCGGACGCTCGTCCGCATGTCAATCTGTGCTAAATCAGTGGCGCCCCCGCAGCCCCTCGCCCCCAAGCCACCGCGAGGGCTGCGGGGGCAGTAGTTACGCCACTGTATCCCATCCATACCTGTGGTGCATTTAAGTTTTGCAGAGTATATATATAGTAGGAGGACAGTGCATAATTTTGCTGGCCACCAGTATATAATATATATTAGTACGGTACAGTAGGCCACTGCTCTACCTACCTCTGTGTCGTCAAGTATACTATCCATCCATACCTGTGGTGCATTTAAGTTTTGCACAGTATATATATAGTAGAAGGACAGTGCATAATTTTGATGACCACCAGTATATAATATATAGCAGTACGGTACAGTAGTCCACTGCTCTACCTACCTCTGTGTCGTCAAGTATACTATCCATCCATACCTGTGGTGCATTTAAGTTTTGCACAGTATATATATAGTAGGAGGACAGTGCATAATTTTGCTGACCACCAGTATATAATATATAGCAGTACGGTACAGTGGGCCACTGCTCTACCTACCTCTGTGTCGTCAAGTATACTATCCATCCATACCTGTGGTGCATTTAAGTTTTGCACAGTATATATATAGTAGGAGGACAGTGCATAATTTTGCTGACCACCAGTATATAATATATAGCAGTACGGTACAGTAGACCACTGCTCTACCTACCTCTGTGTCGTCAAGTATACTATCCATCCATACCTGTGGTGCATTTAAGTTTTGCACAGTATATATATAGTAGGATGGCAGTGCATAACTTTGCTGACCACCAGTATATAATATATAGCAGTACGGTACAGTAGGCCACTGCTCTACCTACCTCTATGTCGTCAAGTATACTACAAATGTTCAGTAAAATGACCCAAAAATCAAAATTAAAAGCGTCTGATGAGAAGCGTAAACTTGCCAATATGCCATTTACAACACGGAGTGGCAAGGAACGGCTGAGGCCCTGGCCTATGTTCATGGCTAGTGGTTCAGATTCACATGAGGATGGAAGCACTCATCCTCTCGCTAGAAAACTGCAGTGCCACTCCTAGATGGGCCAGGTGTTTGGGTCGGCCACTTGGGTCGCTTAGCTTAGTCACACAGCTACCACATTGTGCCTCTTTTTTTTCTTTGCATCATGTGCTGTTTGGGGACTATTTTTTTGAAGTGCCATCCTGTCTGACACTGCAGTGCCACTCCTAGATGGGCCAGGTGTTTGTGTCGGCCACTTGGGTCGCTTAGCTTAGTCACACAGCTACCTCATTGCGCCTCTTTTTTTCTTTGCATCATGTGCTGTTTGGGGACTATTTTTTTGAAGTGCCATCCTGTCTGACACTGCAGTGCCACTCCTAGATGTGCCAGGTGTTTGTGTCGGCCACTTGGGTCGCTTAGCTTAGTCACACAGCTACCTCATTGCGCCTCTTTTTTTCTTTGCATAATGTGCTGTTTGGGGACTATTTTTTTGAAGTGCCATCCTGTCTGACACTGCAGTGCCACTCCTAGATGGGCAGGTGTTTGTGTCGGCCACTTGGGTCGCTTAGCTTAGTCACACAGCTACCACATTGCGCCTCTTTTTTTCTTTGCATCATGTGCTGTTTGGGGACTATTTTTTTGAAGTGCCATCCTGTCTGACACTGCAGTGCCACTCCTAGATGTGCCAGGTGTTTGTGTCGGCCACTTGGGTCGCTTAGCTTAGTCACACAGCTACCTCATTGCCCCTCTTTTTTTCTTTGCATCATGTGCTGTTTGGGGACTATTTTTTTGAAGTTCCATCCTGTCTGACACTGCAGTGCCACTCCTAGATGGGCCAGGTGTTTGTGTCGGCCACTTGGGTCGCTTAGCTTAGTCACACAGCTACCTCATTGCGCCTCTTTTTTTCTTTGCATCATGTGCTGTTTGGGGACTATTTTTTTGAAGTGCCATCCTGTCTGACACTGCAGTGCCACTCCTAGATGGGCCAGGTGTTTGTGTCGGCCACTTGGGTCGCTTAGCTTAGTCCTCCAGCGACCTCGGTGCAAATTTTAGGACTAAAAATAATGTTGTGAGGTGTTCAGAATAGACTGGAAATGAGTGGAAATTGTGGTTATTGAAGTTAATAATACTATGGGATCAAAATGACCCCCAAATTCTATGATTTAAGCTATTTTTGAGGGTTTTTTGTAAAAAAACACCCGAATCCAAAACACACCCGAATCCGACAAAAAATCTTCAGGGAGGTTTTGCCAAAACACGGCCGCGGAACCGAATTCAAAACCAAAACACAAACCAGAAAAATTTCCGGTGCACATCACTACTTTAAAAACCCCAGTTTTTTCTCCATGAGTTTGTGGGCTCCCCCTTTCCCTATATAACACTAACTAGCCCACGTATTCTGACTTGTTTGAATCCTGTCAGTAGGGTTGAGAACAGGATTTCCTCCAGAGATCTATGGTACCTAAGTGCCTTAATTTGGCAAAATATGTGTGTTTAGGGGTTGTTATATGAAGTTGCCGTAAGTGTTAATTTTAGGAGGGATGCAAATTCAGTTAACGCACGCTGTACAGGTGATATGAGTGGTGCAGTAGTGAACCAGTGATGGTGGAACCTGCCCACCTGTGTCCTGTGTCCTGATGGGTGCAGCATTATGACAGTATGCGCTCAAGGGGGTGGGTGGTGGATGCACAGGGTGGGCTGCCAACAAGTTACAGGGCTGTATTCAAGAGTCTGATATACTGTACTTGCCTCCTCTTCCACTCTCCAATTAACAAATATTATTTTTTTAAATCTCTGCACTAACATTCTCTAATATATAGTTGGTGGTCATGCCTTATAGAGAAAGTTTTATCTAAGGTTCAGAATCTTAATGTGAGTACAGTATAACAGTTACAAACATTCCATAACAATGGAAACACTTGCCCCACTGTGGTGCTCAAACACAGTAACAAGATGGCGCAGCGTGTGCACAGAAGATTAAATGGCAGCCATACTGGTAAAGGAGAATGCTTCACTTGGAGCATTCTTGAAGATAAAGCAGTAGCACACTCCATATTTCAACAAGACTGTGAGGTATGTCAGCCTATTAACTATAGTCACACTTACCTCCTACTTTGATACCCTCTCTGATTTCTACTTCTCTTCCCCTATTTATGGTGCCAAAAGCTCTGGTTTTGGTGGACACCACATCATTAGCCTTTAATGCTCAGTGATGCATAGATCAGTAGTCCTAGGCACACACAGCTGCATTGGGTGCCCTGCTTGTGCTGTAAAACTTCTCACATGTTAATCAACTCCTGAGAACCCCCTCCCTATCACCACACATTCAGGGTCTGGTGGCTATGTTGGAAATTATGTGTGTACAGGTGTTTATATTGCAGAGTTATTTAGGCACACACCAGTAGATGACATAAACCAACAATAACACAACATCAGGTCACCAAGCAGCACTTGTGTGCTGCTTGGTAACCCGATGTTGTGCTATTGTTGGTCTTGACAAAGGTCCCTGAAGGACCGAAACGCTGCTGACATGCCGCTATTGATTACCATTGTCTGTCATATGTGAGGTAAAATAAATATATGCTGCAACTAATTGGTGAGTGCCTATATTATTGGAATTGAAGTATTGTGGACTGTATTGGCTCTTTATGGAGCACCGCCATATCGTTATATTGAAGCAGTGAGTGTGGATATAGTATATTTCTCTGACGTCCTAGTGGATGCTGGGAACTCAGTAAGGACCACGGGGAATAGACGGGCTCCGCAGGAGACTGGGCACTCTAAAGAAAAGATTAGGTACTATCTGGTGTGCACTGGCTCCTCCCTCTATGCCCCTCCTCCAGACCTCAGTTAGAATCTGTGCCCGGCCAGAGCTGGGTGCTCCTAGTGGGCTCTCCTGAGCTTACTAGTAAAGAAAGTAATTATTAGGTTTTTTATTTTCAGTGAGTTTCTGCTGGCAACAGACTCACTGCTACGTGGGACTAAGGGGAGAGAAGCAAACCTACCTGCTTGCAGCTAGCTTGTGCTTCTTAGGCTACTGGACACCATTAGCTCCAGGGGGTTCGAACACAGGCACTTGTCCTCGATCGTCCATTCCCGGAGCCGCGCCGCCGTCCCCCTCGCAGAGCCAGAAGAACAGAAGCTTGAAGACGACGAAATCGGCGGCAGAAGACTCCTGTCTTCATTTAAGGTAGCGCACAGCACCGCAGCTGTGCGCCATTGCTCCCAGCACACTTACACACTCCGGTCACTGTAGGGTGCAGGGCGCTGGGGGGGGGGGGCACCCTGGGCAGCAATTGAAGTACCTTTTGGCAATAAAAATACATATATACAGTCTGGCACTGTATATATGTAAAAACCCCCGCCATTTTTTTTACACAGAAAGTGGGACAGAAGCCCGCCACTGAGGGGGCGGGGCCTTCTTCCTCAGCACACCAGCGCCATTTTCTCTTCACAGCTCCGCTGGAAGCATCTCCCCAGGCTCTCCCCTGCAGTATCCAGGTACAAGAAGGGTAAAAAAGAGAGTGGGGGCACATAAATTTAGGAGCAAATAAAACATATAAGGCAGCTATTGGGTAATCACTTATTATAAGTGAAAATCCCTGTGTTATATAGCGCTGTGGTGTGTGCTGGCATACTCTCTCTCTGTCTCCCCAAAGGACTTTGTGGGGTCCTGTCCTCAGTCTGAGCATTCCCTGTGTGTGTGCGGTGTGTCGGTACGGCTGTGTCGACATGTTTGATGAGGAGGGTTACGTAGAGGCGGAGCAAGGGCAGATAAGTGTGGTGTCGCCCCCGTCGGGGCCGACACCTGATTGGATGGATATGTGGAAGGTCTTAAACGACAATGTAAGCTCCTTACATAAAAGGTTTGATGACGCTGCAGCCTTGGGACAGCCGGGGTCTCAGCCCGCGCCTGCCCAGGCGACTCAGAAACCGTCAGAGGCTCATAAACACCCTCTATCTCAGATGGTTGACACAGATGTCGACACGGAGTCCGACTCAAGTGTCGACGATGATGAGGCACATTTACAGTCTAAAATGACCAAGGCCATCCGATACATGATTATTGCAATGAAAGATGTATTACACATTTCTGAGATTAACCCTGTTAATACCAAGAGGGTTTATATGTTTGGGGAGAAAAAGCAGCCAGTGACTTTTCCCCCATCTGATGAATTAAATGAATTATGTGAAGAAGCGTGGAGTTCCCCTGATAAGAAACTAGTGATTTCTAAGAGGTTACTGATGGCGTACCCTTTCCCGCCAACGGACAGGTTACATTGGGAAACATCCCCTAGGGTGGACAAGGCGCTGACACGCTTATTTAAAAAGGTGGCCCTGCCGTCTCAGGATACGGCCGCTCTAAAGGAGCCTGCGGATAGAAAGCAGGAAGCTATCCTGAAGTCAGTGTATACACACTCTGGTACTCTACTGAGACCTGCTATTGCTTCAGCCTGGATGTGTAGTGCTGTAGCAGCATGGACAGATACTCTGTCAGACGACATAGATTCCCTCGACAGGGATACTGTTTTGCTAACCCTGGGCCATATAAAAGACGTCGTCTTATATATGCGGGATGCTCAGAGGGACATTTGCCTGCTGGGCTCTAGAATTAATGCTATGTCCATTTCTGCCAGGAGGGTCTTATGGACTCGGAAATGGACAGGAGATGCTGATTCTAAAAAACACATGGAGGTTTTGCCTTATAAGGCTGAGGAATTGTTTGGGGACGGTCTATCGGACCTCGTGTCCACAGTGACAGCTGGAAAGTCGACTTTCTTGCCTCAGGCTTCCTCACAGCCTAAGAAAGCACCGTATTATCAAATGCAGTCCTTTCGTTCTCAGAAAGGCAAGAAGGTAGAGGTAAGAAGCTGCACCATGCAGCCAGTTCCCAGGAACAAAAGTCCTCCCCTGCTTCCACTAAGTCCACCGCATGACGTTGGGGCTCCACAAGCGGAGCCAGGTGCGGTGGGGGCGCGTCTCCGAAACTTCAGCAACCAGTGGGTTCGCTCACAGGTGGATCTCTGGGCTGTACAAATTGTATCTCAGGGATACAAGCTGGAATTCGAAGCGACTCCCCCCCCGCCGTTACCTCAAATCAGCCTTGCCAGCTTCCCCCATGGAAAGGGAGGTAGTACTGGCGGCAATTCACAAGCTGTACCTCCAGCAAGTGATTATCAGGGTCCCCCTCCTTCAACAGGGAAGGGGTTACTATTCCACAATGTTTGTGATACCGAAACCGGACGGTTCGGTGAGACCCATTCTGAATTTAAAATCCTTGAACACTTATATAAAGAAATTCAAGTTCAAAATGGAATCGCTCAGAGCGGTTATTGCAAGCCTGGAAGAGGGGGATTTTATGGTGTCGCTGGACATCAAGGATGCTTACTTGCATGTCCCCATTTACCCACTTCACCAGGAGTACCTCAGGTTTGTGGTACAGGACTGTTATTACCAGTTCCAGACGTTGCCGTTTGGCCTGTCCACGGCACCGAGGATATTTACCAAGGTAATGGCCGAAATGATGATACTCCTTCGGAAGAAGGGAGCAGGGGTGTATCTACCTATTGGCCAGGATGGCACTCGCCAGGGGCGCCAGGCAAGGAGGGGGCGCCGCCTGGCTGTGCCACCCGCGGCCAAAAGATAGAAAAGCAGTACTGTCAGACTGTACCTGGTGAGAGTCTCTTACTGTTGGAGTGGCGCTGGTGTCCGGCAGCACCGCACTTGTAATCAGACTCAAAATAAACTACAGCTCCCAGCAGCCCTTGTTGCTGGGAGCTCCTGGCAGCAAGGGCTGCTGGGAACTGTAGTTTATTGTGAGTCTGATTACAAGTGCGGTGCTGACGCACACTGGCGCCGCGCCGGCAGTAACAGACTCTCACCAGGTACACAGCAATTGTTATATAGCACAGTGCTATAGATCTATTTGTTGTTGAAGAGAATATAAAAGTGCCAGTGTTTGGGAGAAGGGACTGTAGTACCTGGAAAACTACACGATTTTCATGCATGTTAGATGTAAGTAGTAAGTAAGCGAAAACTTTAACTTGTTGAGTGTAATAAAGAAAATACTTATCTTACCTATTTCAAGGCCAGGTTCAAGGGAATGTCTATCAGTTAATTGTATAATTGAGCATTTTATCTTGGAAGTGATGGCACCCTGATGTTTTTTCTAACAGGAAGTACTTCTACCATCCAACTAATGGTGTTTGGTTAATGGCTGGGCCCATTTGAGGCTCATTTCACAGCATCTCATTAGCATATCATTCGGGATACAGTCAAGATGCCGGCGTTTGGCATCCCGGCGGTCGGAAAGCTGACGCCAGCATCCCGAAACTGCTCGGAATGCTGATGCTGGCATCCCAACATAGATAGCGATGCAGAATGCCAAAATCCGGATCGAGTTGGTGCCAAAGTCTCCACTGGCAAGCCACGTGGGAGGGTTAGGGTTAGGCTGCGAGGGCGGGAGGGTTAGGGTTAGGCTGCAGGGAGGGAGATTAGGAAGGGTGGGTTAGGCACCACTGAAGAGGCTGGGGGGGCAGGTTAAGGTCAGGCTGTGGGAAAGGTGGGTTAGGGGGAAGGGATGGTGTAACGTGAATACGAGACGCTACTGTGCAGTGTAATGTGAATGAGGGACACTACTGTGTGGCATAATTTTGAATTTGAAGTAGTATTGTGTCCACGCCCTTCCCCCACAAGACCATGCCCCATTTCCAATAATCACACCTTATTCCAAATGTGTGTGTGGAGATGGGAGGGCGCCAGCCCCTTACTTTGCCATGGGCGCTCGGACCCCTGGATACACCCCTGGAAGGGAGTTATAGTTATCCCGTACTTGGACGATCTCCTCATAAAGGCGAGGTCCAGAGAGCAGTTGTTGATCAGCGTAGCACTCTCTCAGGAAGTGTTGCAACAGCACGGCTGGATTCTGAATGTTCCAAAGTCGCAGCTGATTCCTACGACGCGTCTGCTTTTCCTGGGCATGATTCTGGACACAGAACAGAAGAAGGTGTTTCTCCCGGTGGAGAAGGCCCAGGAATTAGCATCTCTGGTCAGGGACCTCCTGAAACCAAAACAGGTATCGGTGCATCACTGCACGCTAGTCCTGGGAAAGATGGCGGCTTCATACGAAGCCATTCCCTTCGGCAGGTTCCATGCAAGGATCTTTCAGTGGGATCTGTTGGACAAGTGGTCCGGATCGCATCTTCAGATGCATCGGCTGATCACCCTGTCCCCAAGGGCCAGGGTGTCTCTTCTGTGGTGGCTGCAGAGTGCTCACCTTCTCGAGGGCCGCAGGTTCGGCATACAGGACTGGGTCCTGGTGACCACGGATGCAAGCCTCCGAGGATGGGGGGCAGTCACTCAGGGAAGAAACTTCCAAGGGCTGTGGTCAAGTCTGGAGACTTCTCTACACATAAATATACTGGAACTAAGGGCCATTTACAACGCCCTGAGTCAAGCAGAGCCCCTGATTCGAAACCGGCCAGTGCTGATTCAGTCAGACAACATCACGGCGGTCGCCCATGTAAACCGCCAGGGCGGCACAAGAAGCAGGATGGCAATGGCGGAAGCCACAAAGATTCTTCGGTGGGCGGAGAATCACGTGCAAGCACTGTCAGCAGTCTTCATTCCGGGAGTGGACAACTGGGATGCAGACTTCCTCAGCAGACATGATCTCCACCCGGGAGAGTGGGGACTTCATCAAGAAGTCTTCACACAGATTGCAAAGCGATGGGAACTGCCACAGGTGGACATGATGGCGTCCCGCCTCAACAAAAAGCTAAAAAGATATTGCGCCAGGTCAAGGGACCCTCAGGCGATAGCTGTGGACGCCCTAGTGACACCGTGGGTGTACCAGTCGGTATATGTGTTTCCTCCTCTTCCTCTCATACCCAAGGTACTGAGAATAGTAAGAAAGAGAGGAATAAGAACAATACTCATTGTTCCGGATTGGCCAAGAAGGACTTGGTACCCGGAACTGCAAGAAATGCGCACAGAGGACCCATGGCCTCTGCCTCTCAGACAGGACCTGCTGCAACAAGGGCCCTGTCTGTTCCAAAACTTACCGCGGCTGCGTTTGACGGCATGGCGGTTGAACGCCGGATCCTAGCGGAAAAAGGCATTCCGGATGAAGTTATTCCTACGCTGATAAAGGCTAGGAAGGACGTGACAGCAAAGCATTATCACCGTATATGGCGAAAATATGTTGCTTGGTGTGAGGCCAGGACGGCTCCTACAGAGGAATTCCAGCTGGGTCGATTCCTGCTCTTTCTACAGTCAGGGGTGACTATGGGCCTAAAATTGGGGTCCATAAAGGTCCAGATTTCGGCCCTATCCATATTCTTTCAAAAAGAACTGGCTTCACTGCCTGAGGTTCAGACGTTTGTTAAGGGAGTGCTGCATATTCAGCCCCCTTTTGTGCCACCAGTGGCACCCTGGGATCTTAACTTTGTGTTGGATTTCCTGAAATCCCACTGGTTTGAGCCACTTAAGACCGTGGAACTAAAGTATCTCACGTGGAAAGTGGTCATGCTGTTGGCCTTAGCATCGGCTAGGCGTGTGTCCGAATTGGCGGCTTTGTCATGTAAAAGCCCATCTCTGATCTTCCATATGGACAGGGCAGAATTGAGGACTTGTCCCCAATTTCTCCCAAAGGTGGTATCATCGTTTCATTTGAACCAACCTATTGTGGTGCCTGCGGCTACTCGGGACTTGGGGGACTCCAAGTTGCTGGACGTAGTCAGGGCTTTGAAAATATATGTTTCCAGAACGGCTGGAGTCAGGAAGACTGACTCGCTGTTTATCCTGCATGCACCCAACAAGCTGGGTGCTCCTGCTTCAAAGCAAACTATTGCTCGCTGGATCTGTAGCACGATTCAGCTGGCTCATTCTGTGGCTGGATTGCCGCATCCAAAATCAGTAAAAGCCCATTCCACAAGGAAGGTGGGCTCTTCTTGGGCGGCTGCCCGAGGGGTCTCGGCTTTACAGCTTTGCCGAGCGGCTACTTGGTCGGGTTCAAACACCTTTGCAAAGTTCTACAAGTTTGATACCCTGGCCGAGGAGGACCTTGTGTTTGCTCATTCGGTGCTGCAGAGTCATCCGCACTCTCCCGCCCGTTTGGGAGCTTTGGTATAATCCCCATGGTCCTTACGGAGTTCCCAGCATCCACTAGGACGTCAGAGAAAATAAGAATTTACTCACCGGTAATTCTATTTCTCGTAGCCCGTAGTGGATGCTGGGCGCCCGTCCCAAGTGCGGACTTTCTGCAATACGTGTATATAGTTATTGCTTAAATAAGGGTTATTGTTATGAGCCATCCGTTGAATGAGGCTCAGTTGTTGTTCATACTGTTAACTGGGTAAGGTTATCACAAGTTGTACGGTGTGATTGGTGTGGCTGGTATGAGTCTTACCCTGGATTCCAAAAATCCTTTCCTTGTAATGTCAGCTCTTCCGGGCACAGTTTCCCTAACTGAGGTCTGGAGGAGGGGCATATAGGGAGGAGCCAGTGCACACCAGATAGTACCTAATCTTTTCTTTAGAGTGCCCAGTCTCCTGCGGAGCCCGTCTATTCCCCATGGTCCTTACGGAGTTCCCAGCATCCACTACGGACTACGAGAAATAGAATTACCGGTGAGTAAATTCTTATTATATATATATATATATATATATATATATTATTATATGGATATATGTATATTTATAGCATTGTAGGTTCTGCAAGATAGCTATCCAATCTGAATCATAGAATTTAAATTATAGTCATTAGCCATATGCATTGAAGTGTAATACTTCTAGGGCAGTGGTGGCCAACACGTGGCTCTTGAGCCACATGCGGCTCTTTCTTTATTCAAATGTGGCTCCCAACACTCAGAGTCTTGTGACCACAAGAGATCTGTAAACCGCTGCACTCCAGCCAGACATGCAGCAGCACTACGTAGACTGAGAACTGAGGGAGCCAAATACACATGGGGGAGCTGGCTGGAGTGACTCAGGCGGGTGCTGGCTGGAGTGACACATGGGGGAACTGAAGTGTATTATGTGAATCTGGCTTGTCAATATATTTTATGCGGATCTGGCTTTTTAAATTATTTGATGTAGATGTGGCTATTTCATTGTATTTTATGTTGGATCTGGCTATTTCAATGTATTTTATACTGGGGCGTGGCCTAGCAGGCACAAGGTCACACCCCATTTTTGCAAGTGCACCTTCGGCTCGAAGTCGGCTCTGTGATGTACTTAACAAGATTTCTTGGCTCTTTGTCTCTGACTGTTTGGCCACCCCTGTTCTAGGGGGATGTTATCAATCACTGAGAAATTATTCCTTTTTCTGTACAGAAAATATTGTGAATTTGTGTGGGTTGAAAGTAAGTGTGAGTGGATTGAACCCTGGAATTTGGTATCCTGTAGGTTGACACTCAGCTAGGAGAAACTGCGGCGGCGTGGTGGCTCGCAACCACACTTTAAATATAGGACGAGGTATGGTAAACCGTCCAGGTGTGGAGTTAGCCCATTTATAAAACACTCCAGGTGACGGAGACATAGCCTACCATAAAAATTAAAATTGTGTTCATAATCGTAAGGCACACAAATAACAAGTATTTGTGAGTCATGCGATTTGACCGCATCTCTGCTTATGTGATGCGCGTCGCAACGTGATACGGTTTTTGCGACATTTTGCGCAAATAGCGTCATCATACACAGAGGTGATTGAGTAAAGAGTTAAGAACTTCACTGATCTCCCAGGAAGATTCTTGGTGGACATTCATTGGATGGTGTGGTGACACTTCCCACACGGAATTCCAGTGGATATAAACCCAAAAGTAGCAGGCCTGTAACCTCCACTGAAAAAGGTGGGGTATTAATTTATTGCTGTTAATACATCATACTTCCAGTGCTGAGAGGTCTGGTCCTCACTGGGTACGCGGGGCGACTACTACTGGAGTGGACCGTGGTACTGTCCAGAGGAGACGGAGAGGGGGGAAATCGATCAGAGGACTTTCACCGTTGTCTTGCGTTGGCCACTTAGTGCTTGTGTTTAAAAAGTCCACAATGGGAGCTAAGTGTGCACGCGAGAGGCATTCAGGAGCCAGGGTTCAGGCTGAGGAGCAGGAGCCGAAAGGGTCCACTGATTATGTGTAAGGACAGTTGATCGCTAGCTGCTTTCGTTCGCGGCACAGCGAATAGGCAAATAAAAAAAGGCAATTCTGCGCATGCGTATGGGGCGCAGTGCGCACGCACGTCGTACTTTCACAAAAGCCATTGCAGTTTCACACAAGGTCTAGCGACGCTTTTCAGTCGCACTGCTGACCGCAGAGTGATTGACAGGAAGTGGGTGTTTCTGGGTGGTTACAGACCTTTTCGGGGAGTATGTGAAAAAACGCAGGCGTGCCAGATAAAAACGCAGGAGTAGCTGGGGAAATGTAGGCGTGGCTGGCCGAACGCAGGGCGTGTTTGTGACGTCAAAACAGGAACTAAACAGTCTGAAGTGATCACTAGCTAGGAGTAAGTCTCGAGCTACTCTGAAACTGCACAATCCTTTTTTGTAGCAGCGCTGCGATCCTTTCGTTCGCACTTCTGCTAAGCTAAGATACACTCCCAGAGGGCGGCGGTTTAGCGTTTGCACTGCTGCTAAAAGCAGTTAGAGAGCGAACAACTCGGATTTCCAGTGATTGATGGTTTTGATCCTGGGGTATTGCAGGTAGTATGAAAACAAATATGTTTGACCAAAGTCATATAAGATAAGAACGAAAACATAATAGCTGTTTGAACTCGTAGCAACAA
This sequence comes from Pseudophryne corroboree, assembly GCF_028390025.1. Classification (NCBI taxonomy): domain Eukaryota; kingdom Metazoa; phylum Chordata; class Amphibia; order Anura; family Myobatrachidae; genus Pseudophryne; species Pseudophryne corroboree. The sequence goes on along the minus strand of NC_086450.1, from coordinate 398,281,051 downwards.
TGAGGAAGTAAAAAGAGAAAAGCAAGTACATCACCACCGCCATATGCAGATGTTGAAGCAGTTGCAGCCAGTATACAAACAATAGAAAATATAAATAAAAATATGAATGTAACCTTTAATATGTACTAATGAATGTCAAAAGTTTTATTCAGGAGAAAATGGTGACCCGACTCTGGTTTCGGACATTTCTCAGGCACTCAGAGGAGTAATATCCAACAGGTAAAAGAGGAGCTATAGCCTGCAGGGGAAGTGGCTGAGACCAGTGGGACTGGTAAGTATGGTGCCATTCAAGTACATAGATAGTAAGACCCAAAAATAAAATAAAAATCAGGAAAGTAATAACATAAATGGAGAATATCCTGCCCACATGTATCCTGTCCGCACATTAGTATTTCCCTGTAGGAAAATGGACAGAGAAAGGGGTAACCCCCAGGGTGCTTCTTTTCAACTACCACATAAGAAGTATTCATTTCTAGGAATGCCCTAGTCTAGAAGAGCTCGGTAAATGTTTATTGAACCATGTACAGACCCTTAATATGGGATGAGAAGGATTAAATGAATACTTTGCATGACGTAGAAGCTTATTTTTTGTAGTAAAAGATCACTGGTAAACACTAATTCGGCAAATTAGAGTAACGAGAGAAGTGCCACATTACCCTTTGACAAAACTGCTGAAGTTACGATCAGGGGCGGATCCAGAAAAAAATTACAGGGGGGGGGGCACCACAAGGGGCGTGGCTTCGTTGGAATGGGCGTGGCTTCGTTGGAATGGGCGTGGTATTGCAGGAAAAGACTACCTTATACCCCAGTTTTGCAACCTGCACGCCCAGACGTTGGCCACCACAGGAAAGAAAAATAATCCTGATTCATGCCCCTTACATTATTTGTCATTTTTCCTCCTTATAGTAATGCCCAGTATACATTATGCCACATACTGCAATGGCCCTTAGACATTATGCCACACACAATAATGCACATGACACAGTATGCACACACCGTAATGACCCCGACACATTATGCCACACATCGTAATGCCCCCGACACATTATGCCACACACTATAATGCCTGTGACACATTATGACAGGAATTGCAATGCCCGTTATACATTATGCTACACACTGCACTGCCCCTGATACATTATAGCACATACAATGTCTGTGAGACATTATGACACACACTGCAATGTCCGTGATACATTATACCACACACTGCAATGCCCGATACATTATAGCACATACAATGCCTGTGACACATTATGCCACACACTGCAATGACCTTGAGACATTATACCACAATGCCCGTGATATAGTATACCATACACCGTAATGCCTGTGACACATACCGCAATTCCCGTTATACCCTATGCCACACACCGCAATGCCCGTTATATATTATGCCACACTGCAATGACCCTGAGACATTATACCACATACCACAATGCCCGTGATATAGTATACCACACACCGTAATGCCTGACACATTATGACACACACCGCAATGTCCGTGATACATTATGCCACACACTGCAATGACCCTGAGACATTATACCACATATCACAATGCCAGCGATATAGTATACCATACACCGTAATGCCTGTGACACATTATGACACACACCGCAATGTCCGTGATACATTATGCCACACACCGTAATGCCCATTACACATTAAGTCCTACAGTAAGGCTTCTAATTACTTTTCAAATACCTGCTCGTTGTCAGGGGTTTCATGCACTGGGTGTCATGCTCGTTGCCAGGGGTTTCATGCTCTTGGTTCCATGCACGGTGCCAGGGGTTTTCATGCTCAGGGTGTCATGCTCGTTGCCAGGGGTTTCATGCACTGGGTGTCATGCTCGTTGCCAGGGGTTTCATGCACTGGGTGTCATGCTCGTTGCCAGGGGTTTCATGCACTGGGTGTCATGCTCGTTGCTAGGAGGTAGTCCTTGTTGCTAGGGCTGTGCTCCCAGTGCCACATATGTCCCCAGTGCCAGATATTCCCCCACGGTGCCAGGTACTCACATGCCCCCAGTGCCAAATATACCCCCCCATGTGCCAGGTACACATATACCCCCCCAGTGCCACATATGCCCCCAGTGCCAGATATTCCCCGACAGTGCCACATATGCCCCCAGTGCCAGATATCCCCCCCCAGTGCTATATATGCCCCCAGTGCCACATATGCCCCAGTGCCAGATATTCCCCCCCAGTGCCACATATGCCCCCAGTGCCAGATATCCCCCCCCAGTGCCACATATGCCCCCAGTGCCAGATATTCCCCCCCCCAGTGCCATATATGCCCCCAGTGCCAGATATTCCCCCCAGTGCCATATATGTCCCCAGTGCCAGATATTCTCCCCCCCTCCCTGCCAAATATGCCCCCAGTGCCAGATATTCCCCCCCAGTGCCAGATATGCCCCCTCAGTGCGTCCCCCCCGCTTCATCCACCGCCGCCGCTCCCCCCACTCCCCTGCTGTTAGGAGGGACACGGAGGGCACAGTGCACGCCTCCCTGTGTCCCTCCTGTGTCTCCGGCGGCCGCGGGTCACTCTAATAAAGGAAGTGCTCACAAACGGCACTTCCTTTATGAGACCCGCGGCCGCCGGAGACCCAGGAGGGACACAGGGAGGCGTGCACTGTGCCCTCCGTGTCCCTCCTAACAGCAGGGGAGGAAACGAGACCGCAGACTGACATGCGGACGCTCGTCCGCATGTCAGTCTGCACTAAATCAGTGGCGCCCCCGCAGCCCCTCGCCCCCAAGCCACCGCAAGGGCTGCGGCATGCGCACAAAATAAAATAAAAACAAAAATACAAAAATCAACTAAAAATGACAGGGGGGGCACGTGCCTTGGTGCCCCCCCCCCTAAATCCGCCACTGGTTACGATTGGGCCTCTATGATGCTAAACCCTTTTCTTTTCTCCTGGCAGCAGTGGCCCCTGACTAACTTAATCGACAGAGATTTTGTTGTGTAAATTGAAATGTGTAATACATATATTGTACTCCCGCTCAGGAAGTACAAGGTATGTTAGATACTCCTCAAAGACTAATGTTGCATTCCACTGTTCTAGATTCATGTCCATCACAGGTAGAGGAAATTATCTCGCAGATACCGGGTTCCCTATGAATTTAGGATGGACAGGGCACTGGATTGATGGCTGAGGTAGTCCCAGTAGTGACACAGCAAGCACAAGATTTAAGGGGGGTAGACCAAGTAGTTAAATAATCAATTCCCCGTAGTGCCCAATCCAGCTGTCATTTTAATAAAATCCTCTCCACCTCTACCAACTTTACTGTCACCAATCTATATTCTGTTTTCTTCACTGTTTCATCTTCATCTTTCCATTCACAAAGAGGGGTACAATACATGGACCTGACACTCCCAAGGTTTCATTGACAGCCTGAGTATTTTCTCCCAGGCCTTGCATAGCTGCTTACTATCCTTTCAGCCCGATAAGAGATTGGTATTAATATGAAGTTATTTCTGTGCTCTGATACATTGTGTCTTCACTGGCGGTTACTGAAAAACTTTTGTTTCATCTCTTCCAGACAGGACACAAGGTCTCAAATGTTAGACTGCGGTTATGTAGGACAAGGGTCAAATACTTAGGATGTAGTACTGGTACATGATTTGACAGTTCATGCACCACATGCCGTATCGGTCCTTCAAAATTCTGCCCGAACCCGGTATGTCTCATCAGCATGAGTTAGCTGTCAATGACACCAGTATATTACTGCATGTGCCTTGTAATGCACAAAGGGTGGATGATGAGAATACTGGTGAAGGAGAATTTTGTATGGACACTGATGCGCATGATTGTGTGGAATATCTGAATCAGACCTTTACTACGAGACCAGACATAAGTGACAGCCCGTTAGTGAACGCAGACCTGATTTTTTTTCTAGACTGACGGTAGTTACCACAGACAGACAGACAGACAGACTTATGCACAGGATATGCTGTTGTGACTAGGGCATGCGAGTTGGCAGAAGATACGTCAGCCAATATACTGTATATACCTACTCTAGAGATGATTTTGGAGTGATGCTCATGGTACGCTACATTGCAAACACACAACAATTAAATTGAGATGCAGATTTGTGTTCCCTACAGGAGAAGGCAGTCTGGAAGACGAAAGGGTATGGTCAGGAGTCCTCAGGACTCTGGAGAGATGGACAAGGTAAGCCAGTAGACCCCAGGGCATATCTCCCAAGCCTAGCTGAGGCGGCACATGGTCTGACTCACCTAGGGAAAGGAAGGTATGTGCAAATTGGTAAGAGCTTACTGGCGTGTACCAGGGATCTCATCTCAGGCAAGCAGGAAAGCAATGTCCTGTTTTGCTTGCACGAGGAAGAACATTTGGTAAGGTAGTACCAACAGAGCCATCCCATATTCCTCCTGCAGATGGACCTTTTCAGCTAATACAAATCGACTTCGTACAGTTAACACCCTGTAGGAATTTGAACTATGTATTGATGTGCACTGATGTTTTCTCAAACTGGGTAGAGGCATTCCTTACTTCTACAAATACTGCTGTGTTTACCGCCAAGAAAATTGTGCAGAAATTTGTGTGTAGATATTGTATCCTTAGGATTAGGAGCAAAGTGATAGCTGAAACTGAACTATTGTGGTCATAGACACTGCCACTGGTGTTATGTAGCATCTGAACCACTCCCAGACCCCCACTTAACGAATCACCCTCTTTGAAAAAAAAAAATTTTTTGGGAAAACAAACTCATGTCATGATCGATCCGTACCATGATCTGAAATACACCAATGAGGTGACAGTACAGTACCTTATCAAGATGAGCCAGTATTTGAGAACTTAGCAAAAGAACTTGAAACTGTTGATTCCTGGTATGCCAACTACTAACTGTCTTGATTGTGAACCAAAAGACTGTGTGATTATTCTTACGCTCAGGTTGTCTAATAGACAGGTGGGAAGGACCGTACCAGGTTTTGTTGACAGCACGATTTCAGTGAAAGTAGCTGAGAGAGAGATTTGGGTCCACGATTCCCATTGCAAGAAAGTCGTTAGTCCGGAAGGAACTCGTAAATGGAGTGAAATCGCAGAAATATCACTCAAGAATCTGTCACGTGAAGACTGAGAGGCGGCACTGTTGAACACTACCTGAGCGTACTAAAGGATTACAAAAAGACCAGTCGTAATGGATTTGCTATAAGCAAGAGTCGTTTTATTCTATCTTTTTTTCCCGTTGACAAACATTTTTTTTCAGGACATTCTATTTTTGTGAGGTTTCCTGAGGAATCAAGCATGGGACTGGAACTGGTTCTGGAGAAAGGAGTGATGTCTTTACAGGATCCCAGGATCAGCCTATCACTTTGTTTAAAGCCAGAGTAAATCAAAAGTCTAGTAGTTACGGAGTTCGGAGGCAATGTGATAGGCTATTGTCTGAGGAATACTGTATTTTGTGGTTATTGTGACCCTATAATTGAAGATGAGTGCATCCAGAGATGTCGGTCAAGTGGTAATGTTGAATTTAACATACATCGTATGAGTGATTATCATTCATTAGTAGGTAAGGTTTTAAATGTTGGATGTTGCTCACAGGTACCTCTAAGACAAAATAATGCAGGCATAGTGCCACATTCTTTAGAGTTAGCTGAGGTACTTGAATTACACGGAGGGGGGGACCGGTGGACAAGGAATATAATATAACTAGACCCCCTAGTCTTAAGATCCACCAGTACCATAGATAAATCCGTGGTATGTTTAAATCCCACCAATTTCATAAAACCAGGAAATTGGGAGGTAATTGTTACAAGCTGTTGCCACAGCTTGTTTCTGTTTCTTGTCTTTGTCTGTTTGTTCCAGTGTCAGGTTTTTTAGTGTATCCCTTGTTTTGGAAAACCTGAATTTTGGGGTCCATTGACCCTTCCTCAAGGGGGGGGGGGTACTGTTATGAGCCACGGCTGTGGCTCATTCCTGTTTTGCATTTTGGTTATGTATTTTATGTTATACTTCTGTTTCTGTTACCCATGGGTGTCATGGGGTGTCCGGAGCCCACCCTTAAGGAGAGGGTACTGTTATGAACCACAGGTAGTGGTTCATTCCTGTTTTCCGTTTATATATTTTATGTTATAGTTCTCTTGCAGGCCAGGATTACCCTTTGCTCTGGTTTAGAAGACTCTTGTTTGCTGCCGGTAGTGAGTCTGTGTAATTGCAGCCTGTTCCCATGTGTTCAGCCTCACCTGTCTGTTAATTGCACCTGTCAGTTGTGCAGCAGGGCAGCTGCATAACATAATTAATTAGGTTCTCTGCAGCTATTGGAGGGCTGCCTGTTATATTCTGTCTCAGTGCATTTCACAGACGCCGGTGATAGTTCTTGTCCAGTTTCTGAGCTTCTGTCTAGCAGTTTCTGTCTAGCTGCTTCCAGCCTTGATCCAGTGTCTGATCCAGCTTCTTGCCTTGAAGCGTTCCTGTCCTGAAGTCCAGTGGCTTTGTCTATTCCTGATCCTGATTCGGTATCCTGTTCCTTGGTGTCCACTGCTCAGTCGTTGGAACTCTGCCTGTGTTCTGGTCCTGAGAGCCTGTGTCGGCTACATTGGGGGTTCCTGTCCATTTGCCAGTATTTGTACCGGTTCCGTGAATAGCGGCTTTGCCGCGTCCGTCGGCCAAGGCCGCTGTATTCTTTAGTTTCTAGTTACTGGTGTTTTGCAGAGGGTTCTGCATATGCTGTCACCGCCGGTACACAACAGTATTGTGTCGGCGTGTGGACAGCATTTCCTTTGTTGTTATTTATCCTGGCGGCTGTTATGATTCCCGTACTCCAGACCAGAGGAGATCTTATGGCAGAGGTCTGAGTACTGGAAAGATATGCTGGTTACGGGAGCAGGAAAGCCTAGTAACCCCTGGCGCCCTAACTCCGTTGTCTCGCCCGTGTTATCAGAAATCCCCTGCGAGACTATGGTTGCTTGAGCCCATGGCAGCCGCGTTTGAAGGGCGGATTATGTCTGCCCAACTTCGATGCCCCCTCAGATCTTAATGGGAGACAAAGGGAAATCCGAGACAGGGTGATAACAAGGGGCCCTCTGACTAAGCAACCAGGCCAGGGGATACAAGCTAACTAACTTAAACCAAAAGTATGTGCGGACAAACCGCCAGGGAAAAGGACAACCAAAGATCCACTGATCCGTTACTCCTATCCAGCACCGCTGGATACCAGAGTGGATTTGTGGGAGCGGAATCCTCCGCAAAAGCTCCGGAACACAATGAAACTAAATAATAAACAGTAAGCGGTCAAGCCGCAACACACGGCTACGCCGCGACTCACGAACACCACAGGATGTTAAAGGTGCTCGGTCGGACTCCAGGAATAGATGACAACTTCCGAGTACAGGACCACTGAGGACAGGAACAACCGGATTGAGCAGGACTGGAAACTCTCTGTAACTGACACAGCAAACAGGAAGCTATCACCGGCGTCTGTGAGAAGTCCTGAGAGTGCTTAAATTAGGGAGCCCTCCAATCAAGACCCAGACAGGGTAATCACATAATCATGCCGTGCAGCTGCATGCTGTACGGCCAGGATACAATTGAACTGATTAATTAAGACCCAGCAACGGGGAACGCGGTCCGAGCGTGGCATCCCCGTTGCTAGGGTCTGAGCGGCTCCGTGCGCCCGGCGTCTAGCGTTGCTAGGGAGCCGGCGGCTGTCTGCCTGTGGCGTCCCTAGTTGCTAGGCGCCGGGCCGCACTGACGGGCGGACCCTCGGCGCCTAACAGTACCCCCCCCCTTGAGGAGGGGTCAAGGAACCCCTAAGGCCAGGTTTCTGAGGAAATTCTCGAAAAAATGCCCTTTTGAGCCTCGGGGCATGGAGATCCTCATCCAGGACCCAAGACCTTTCTTCTGGACCATAACCTCTCCAATGTACCAAAAAATAAAGCCGACCCCGGGACAACTTGGAATCGAGAACCTTCTCCACCAAGAACTCCTGCTGACCCTGTACATCTATTGGTGATTTCCCCTGAGAGATCTTGCGAGGAAATCTACTGGACGAAACATATGGTTTTAACAAGGAGCAATGGAAGGTATTTCCGATCCGTAAAGTTTTTGGTAAACGTAAGCGGAAAGCAACTGGATTGACTTTTTTGATAATATGAAATGGTCCAATAAATTTAGGACCCAATCTGGCTGAGGTTTGTCGAAGTTTAATGTTGCGAGTCGACAACCATACCCTATCTCCTACTTTAAAAGTGCACGGCCGCCGGAGCCTGTCAGAAAATTTTTTCTCCCGAAATGCCGCTTTTCTGAGAGCCAGGTGCACTTTTCTCCAAATGAGTTTGAGATGAGAGGTCAAGGTCAGTGAGGAGACAGAGGAATGTTGAAAAAAGGAATTAGCTCTGGGGTGAAAACCAAAAACTGTAAAAAATGGAGACACATTGGTGGAGGAATGACAGGCATTGTTGTAAGCAAACTCCGCCAACGGAAGAAACTCAGACCAGTCATTTTGGAGTTTGGCCGAGTACAAACGCAAATATTGTTTTAATGATTGATTAACTCGCTCAGTCTGCCCGTTGGATTGGGGATGGTAGCCAGACGTTAAAGATAATTTCATCTTTAATGAGGCACAAAAAGACTTCCAAAATTGTGCAATGAATTGTGGACCCCGATCAGAGACAATATCAGTGGGTAACCCATGGAGTCTGAAAACATGGCGGAGGAACAAGACTGCCAATCCCTGGGCAGATGGCAATCGGGGAAGAGCAATGAAATGGGCCATTTTGCTAAAACGGTCCACTACCACCCATATGACTCGGCATCCGGCTGACAGAGGGAGGTCCACCACAAAATCCATGGAAATATGAGACCATGGCCTAAGAGGAACATTCAAGGGCATAAGTTGACCGATAGGCAAGGAACGGGGAACCTTATGCTGTGCACAGACCTGACAAGAAAAAACAAACTCCTTAATGTCTTTGGAAAGACCAGGCCACCATACCGAGCGGGAAACTAATTCAAAAGTTTTGGCGATCCCCGGATGCCCGGCAACTTTGCTATCATGAAACTCCGTCAAAACAGTTGCTCTCAAAAACTCGGGGACATAAAGACGACCAGCAGGAGTATTTCCAGGAGCTTGATGTTGAAGCTGCTTTAACTGGGTAAATAAATCTTGTGTGAGGCCTGCCCGAATGACTGAAGACGGAAGTATGGGAGTAACAGGACTGTTGTCTTGAACTGGAAGAAAACTGCGTGACAGGGCATCTGCCTTGGTATTCTTGGAACCTGGCCTGAAGGTGATAATGAACTTGAAACGAGTAAAAAATAAAGCCCAACGAGCTTGCCGGGCATTCAGCCGTTTAGCTGATTCAATGTATTGAAGATTTTTGTGATCAGTCAAAACTGAAATGGTATGAGTGGCTCCTTCAAGCCAATGCCTCCACTCCTCGAAAGCCCATTTAATTGCCAGTAATTTCCGGTTACCAACATCGTAGTTGGATTCAGCAGATGAGAATTTCCTGGACATAAAGGCACAAGGATGTAATTCTAGAGAATCCGGATCCTTCTGAGATAGGATAGCCCCTACTCCAACCTCCGAGGCATCAACCTCAACAATGAAAGGCAATTCTGGGTTGGGATGTCTGAGGACTGGGGCTGAGACAAAGGCTTGTTTCAAGGCCTGAAAAGATAACTCCGCTTCACGTGACCAGTTGGTAGGATCTGCTCCCTTCTTAGTCAGTGCCACAATGGGAGCAACTAGGTCGGAGAAAGAGTGAATAAATCTTCTATAGTAATTCGCAAACCCTAAAAAGCGCTGAATTGCTTTTAAGTTGGTGGGTTGCGCCCAACTAAGGATGGCTTGGAGCTTCCTTGGTTCCATACAGAATCCCCGAGGGGAAATGATGTACCCTAAAAAGGATACCTCCGTGACATGAAATTCACACTTCTCCAGCTTGGCATATAGGTGATTTTCACGTAATTTTTTTAGAACCTGACGCACCTGGGTAACATGTTGTTCTATAGAGTCAGAATATATCAAAATATCGTCTAAGTAGACTACAACGAATCTTCCAAGAAATTCACGGAGCACATCGTTAATGAGATCCTGGAAAACTGCTGGAGCGTTAGACAGGCCGAATGGCATAACCAGATACTCATAGTGACCCTACTGAGTACTGAATGCCGTTTTCCACTCATCCCCTGACTTGATCCGGATGAGGTTATATGCTCCTCTCAGGTCAATCTTAGAAAAAATCACAGCCGAACGTAGCTGATCAAAGAGGACAGAAATCAGCGGCAAAGGGTAAGTATTTTTTACTGAGATCTTATTCAAGGCTCTAAAGTCAATGCAAGGTCTGAGTGATCCATCCTTCTTCTCCACGAAGAAGAAGCCTGCACTTAAAGGGGATTTAGATGGCCTGATAAATCCTTTCCCTAGGCTTTCTTTAACATACTCATTCATGGCCACAGTTTCAGGTCCGGACAAGGCATATAACCTTCCCTTAGGCAAAGTGGCACCAGGAATTAGCTCAATAGCACAATCATAAGGCCTATGGGGAGGCAGAATGTCCGCATTGCCCTTGGAAAATACATCAACAAAATCCTGGTATTCCACAGGAATGGGTGCGGGAATGACAGCAGCTATTCTGATGGGAAACGTAATACATTCCTTATTACAGATGGTACCCCATTGTGAGATCTCCCCCGACTGCCAATCAATGATGGGATTATGAAAGGCCAGCCAAGGGTGACCCAGAACCACTGGAACTGCTGGGCAATGGGTAAGGAAAAACTCAATTTTTTCAGAATGCAGAGCTCCTACCGAAAGTAGAACAGGATGTGTACAGAGAGAAATAACCCCATTGGACAAGGGACTCCCATCTAAACCATGCATGGTGATACACCTACCCAAGGCTAACTGAGGAATACCTAAGGCCTTGGCCCATGTTAAATCCATAAAGTTCCCTGCAGCTCCACTGTCCACAAAAGCCGAGACCGAGGAACAGAGGCTGCCAAAGGAAACTTTAGCTGGGACTAACAGTGAATTATTTGAGGAGATAAGCTGCAGACCAAAGTGAACCCCCTCACAAATCACTTGGTCGAGGCGTTTCCCGACTTGTTCGGACAACTACGGGCAAAATGTCCCTTACCTCCACAGTATAAACAAAGACCAGAATTTTGCCTTCTGGTTCTTTCTTCAGGAGACAGTTTGGAGAGGCCTATCTGCATGGGCTCCTCTATGTCCACAGGAATGGGAAAAACACAAGGAGTAGACCCGACAGATGCTCCTTTTTCAGCCCTCCGCTCTCTGAGACGACGATCAATCTTAATAGAGAGCTCCATGAGTTTATCGAGAGTCTCAGGAGCGGGATACTGAAGGAGACTGTCTTTTATAGACTCGGATAAGCCGAGGCGAAACTGACTGCGCAGGGCTGGGTCATTCCATCCACAGTCGTTCGACCAACGGCGAAACTCCGTACAATAAATCTCTGCGGGATTCCTACCCTGTCTGAGAGCACGCAACTGACTCTCGGCGGATGCCTCTCTATCAGGGTCGTCATACAATAGCCCTAAAGACCCCAGAAAGGCGTCTACAGACAATAAAGCCGGATCGTCTGTTCTTAAACCAAAAGCCCAGGTCTGAGGATCCCCCTGAAGTAAAGAAATAATAATTCCAACCCGCTGAGATTCCGTACCTGAAGAGACTGGTCTTAAACGAAAATAAAGTTTACAAGACTCTTTAAAATTAAAAAACTGCTTTCTATCCCCAGAAAAACGGTCAGGCAAATGCATTTTTGGTTCAGGAATGACCCTCGGGGAAGTCCGTAACAGATCTTCCTGTGACCTCACCCGAAGGGACAGATCCTGAACCATCTGAGTAAGTTCTTGAATCTGGCTAACTAGAAGCTGGCCAGGATTTGGCCCAACACCGGTGGGATTCATGAGGCCGACAAATCTTCCAACTGAATAAGGGAAAAAATTAAATCCTGTTTAATTTTAAATTTTAGTCTGGCCGGTGATAATGTTATGATTCCCGTACTCCAGACCAGAGGAGATCTTATGGCAGAGGTCTGAGTACTGGAAAGATATGCTGGTTACGGGAGCAGGAAAGCCTAGTAACCCCTGGCGCCCTAACTCCGTTGTCTCGCCCGTGTTATCAGAAATCCCCTGCGAGACTATGGTTGCTTGAGCCCATGGCAGCCGCGTTTGAAGGGCGGATTATGTCTGCCCAACTTCGATGCCCCCTCAGGTCTTAATGGGAGACAAAGGGAAATCCGAGACAGGGTGATAACAAGGGGCCCTCTGACTAAGCAACCAGGCCAGGGGCTACAAGCTAACTAACTTAAACCAAAAGTATGTGCGGACAAACCGCCAGGGAAAAGGACAACCAAAGATCCACTGATCCGTTACTCCTATCCAGCACCGCTGGATACCAGAGTGGATTTGTGGGAGCGGAATCCTCCGCAAAAGCTCCGAAACACAATGAAACTAAATAATAAACAGTAAGCGGTCAAGCCGCAACACACGGCTACGCCGCGACTCACGAACACCACAGGATGTTAAAGGTGCTCGGTCGGACTCCAGGAATAGATGACAACTTCCGAGTACAGGACCACTGAGGACAGGAACAACCGGATTGAGCAGGACTGGAAACTCTCTGTAACTGACACAGCAAACAGGAAGCTATCACCGGCGTCTGTGAGAAGTCCTGAGAGTGCTTAAATTAGGGAGCCCTCCAATCAAGATCCAGACAGGGTAATCACATAATCATGCCGTGCAGCTGCATGCTGTACGGCCAGGATACAATTGAACTGATTAATTAAGACCCAGCAACGGGGAACGCGGTCCGAGCGTGGCGTCCCCGTTGCTAGGGTCTGAGCAGCTCCGTGCGCCCGGCGTCTAGCGTTGCTAGGGAGCCGGCGGCTGTCTGCCTGCGGCGTCCCTAGTTGCTAGGCGCCGGGCCGCACTGACGGGCGGACCCTCGGCGCCTAACAGCGGCTGTGCCGCACATACTTTATTTAAGTTCTGTAGCGCCCCTAACTCTGTATTTCTGTCTTTAGTTAGAGGTTCCCCTTGTCATCACCCCGTCTCAGTTTATGCCTTGTCTCCAACTAAGACCGGGGGACATCGGAGTTGGACAGACATAATCCGCCCTTCAAACGCGGCTGCCGTGGGCCCAAGAAACCATAGTCACGCAGGTAGGCTTACAACGAGGGTGAGACAATGGAGTCAGTTTTCCATAGGGTTTGCTGCTGAGCTCCATATCTATTGCAGCTTTACGTTCCTGTACTTGGGGCTCATCCGCCCAGTTCCAGGAGTACCAAGTACAGTGAACGTAACATTATCACCGGACCTACAACAAAAAAGAAACAAAGCTAAATAGTAGTTTCTCTGACGTCCTAAGTGTATGCTGGGACTCCGTAAGGACCATGGGGAATAGCGGCTCCGCAGGAGACTGGGCACAACTAAAGAAAGCTTTAGGACTACCTGGTGTGCACTGGCTCCTCCCACTATGACCCTCCTCCAGACCTCAGTTAGAATCTTGTGCCCGGCTGAGCTGGATGCACACTAGGGGCTCTCCTGAGCTCCTAGAAAGAAAGTATATTTTAGTTTTTTTATTTTACAGTGAGATCTGCTGGCAACAGACTCACTGCAGCGAGGGACTAAGGGGAGAAGAAGCGAACCTACCTAACTGGTGGTAGCTTGGGCTTCTTAGGCTACTGGACACCATTAGCTCCAGAGGGATTGACCACAGGAACCGACCTCGATGTTCGGTCCCGGAGCCGCGCCGCCGGCCCCTTTACAGAGCCAGAAGCAAGAAGTGTTCCGGAAAATCGGCGGCAGAAGACTTCTGTCTTAAACAAGGTAGCGCACAGCACTGCAGCTGTGCGCCATTGCTCCTCATGCACACCTCACACTCCGGTCACTGATGGGTGCAGGGCGCTGGGGGGGGGCGCCCTGAGGGCAATATAAACACCTTGGCTGGCAAATCATCACAATATATAGTCCCAGGGCTATATATGTGATAAATTACCCCTGCCAGAATCCATGAAAAAAGCGAGAGAAAAGTCCGCCGAAAAAGGGGCGAGGCTATCTCCCTCAGCACACTGGCGCCATTTTTTCTTCACAGTGCAGCTGGAAGACAGCTCCCCAGGCTCTCCCCTGTAGTTTTCAGGCTCAAAAGGGTTAAAAAGAGAGGGGGGGCGCCAAATTTAGGCGCAATATGTGTATACAAGCAGCTATTGGGGGAAAAATAAAACACTCAGTTATAGTGTTAATCCCTGCATTATATAGCGCTCTGGTGTGTGCTGGCATACTCTCTCTCTGTCTCCCCAAAGGACTTTGTGGGGTCCTGTTCTCAGTCAGAGCATTCCCTGTGTGTGTGCGGTGTGTCGGTACGGCTGTGTCGACATGTTGGATGAGTTACGTGGAGGCGGAGCAGAGGCCGATAAATGGGATGTCGCCCCCTGTGGGGCCGACACCAGTGTGGATGGATAGGTGGAAGGTATTAATCGACAATGTCAACTCCTTACATAAAAGGCTGGATGACGTAACAGCTGTGGGACAGCCAACTTCTCAGCCCGCGCCTGCCCAGGCGTCTCAAAGGCCATCAGGGGCTCAAAAAACGCCCGTTACCTCAGATGGCAGACACAGATGTCGACACGGAGTCTGACTCCAGTGTCGACGAGGTTGAGACATATACACAATCCACTAGGAACATCCGTTGCATGATCTCGGCAATGAAAAATGTGTTACACATTTTTGACATTAACCCAAGTACCACATAAAAAGGGTTTTATGTTTGGGGAGAAAAAGCAGCCAGTGTTTTGTTCCCCCATCAGATGAGTGAATGAAGTGTGTAAAGAAGCATGGGTTCCCCCGATAAGAAACTGGTAATTTCTAAAACGTTACTGCTGGCGTACCCTTTCCCGCCAGAGGATAGGTCACGTTGGGAGATATCCCCTAGGGTGGATAAGGCGCTCACACGTTTGTCAAAAAAGGTGGCACTGCCGTCTTAGGATATGGCCACTTTGAAGGAGCCTGCTGATAAAAAGCAGGAGGCTATCCTGAAGTCTGTATATACACACTCAGGTACTATACTGAGACCTGCAATTGCCTCAGCATGAATAGTGCTGCTGCAGCGTGGTCTGATACCCTGTCAGATAATATAAAGACGTCGTCTTATATATGAGGGATGCACAGAGGGATATTTGCCGGCTGGCATCCAGAATTAATGCAATTTCCATTCTGCCAGGAGGGTATTAGAGACCCGGCAGTGGACAGGTGATGCTGACTTTAAAAGGCACATGGAGATTCTACCTTATAAGGGTGAGAAATTGTTTGGGGATGGTCTCTGGGACCTCGTATCCACAGCAACAGCTGGGAAGAAAAAAAAAATAATTTACCTCAGGTTTCCTCACAGCCTAAGAAAGCACTGTATTATCAGGTACAGTCCTTTCGGCTTCAGAAAAGCAAGCGGGTCAAAGGCGCTTCCTTTCTGCACAGAGACAAGGGAAGAAGGAAAAAGCTGCACCAGACAGCCAGTTCCCAGGATCAAAAATCTTCCCCCGCTTCCTCTGAGTCCACCGCATGACGCTGGGGCTCCACAGGTGGAGACAGGTGCGGTGGGGGCGCGTCTCGGGAACTTCAGGGACCAGTGGGCTTGCCCACAGGTGGATCCCTAGGTTCTGCAAGTAGTATCACAGGGATACAAGCTGGAGTTCGAGGCAACTCCCCCTCGCCGTTACCTCACATCAGCCTTGCCTGCTGCCCTCGGAGAAAGGGAGGTAGTACTGGCGACAATTCGCAAGCTGTACTTCCAGCAGGTGAAATCAAGGTACCCCTCCTTCAACAAGGCCGGGGTTACTATTCCAAAATGTTTGTGGTACCGAAACCAGACGGTTCGGGGAGACCCATTCTAAAATTGAAATCCTTGAACACTTATATACGAAGGTTCAAGTTCAAAATGGAATCGCTCAGGGCGATTATTGCAAGCCTGGAGAATTTCATGGTATCACTGGACATCAAGGATGCTTACCTGCATGTCCCTATTTACCCTCCTCACCAGGATTGTCATTACCAATTCCAGACGTTGCCGTGGGTCTGTCCCCGGCACCGAGGGTATTTACCAAGGTAATGGCCGAAATAATTATCCCGTACTTGGACGATCTCCTTATAAAGGCGAGGTCCAGGGAGCAGTTGTTCGTTGGAGTAGCACTATCTTGGGAAGTGCTACAACAGCACGGCTGGATTCTGAATATTCCAAAGTCGCAGCTGGTTCCTAAGACGCGTCTACTGTTCCTGGGTATGGTTCTGGACACAGAACAAGAAAAAAAGGGTTTCTCCCGGAGGAGAAGTCCAAGGAGTTGTCGTCTCTAGACAGAGACCTCCTAATACAAATAAAGGTGTCGGTGCATCAATGCACGCGAGCCCTGGGAAAGATGGTAGCTTCTTACGAAGAAATTCCATTCGCCAGGTCCCATGAAAGGATCTTCCAGTGGGATCTGTTGGACAAGTGGTCCGGGTCGCATCTTCAGATGCATCGGCGGATAACCCTGTCTCCAAGGGCCAGGGTGTCGCTGTTGTGGTGGCAGAGTGCTCATCTTCTAGAGGGCCGCAGATTCGGCATACAGGACTGGGTCCTGGTGACCACGGATGCCAGCCTTCAAGGCTGGGGGGCAGTCACACAGGGAAGAAACTTCCAAGGACTATGGACAAGTCAGGAGACTTCCCTACACAAAAATATTCTGGAACTAAGGGCCATTTACAATGCCCTAAGTCAGGCTAGACCCCTGCTTCAACACCGGCCGGTGCTGATCCAGTCAGACAACATCACGGCGGTCGCTCATGTAAACCGACAGGGCGGCACAAGAAGCAGGATGGCGATGGCAGAAGCCACAAGGATTCTCCGATGGGCGGAAAATCATGTGTTAGCACTGTCAGCAGTGTTCATTCCCGGAGTGGATAACTGGGATGCAGACTTACTCAGCAAACACGACCTCCACCCGGGAGAGTGGGGACTTCATCCAGAAGTCTTCCAAATGATTGTACACCATTGGGAAAGGCCACAGGTGGACATGATGGCGTCCCGCCTCAACAAAGAGCTAAAAAGATATTGCGCCAGGTCAAGGGACCCTCAGGCGATAGCTGTGGACGCTCTGGTAACACCGTGGGTGTACCAGTCGGTGAATGTGTTCCCTTCTCTGCCTCTCATACCCAGGGTAATGAGAATAATAAGAAGGAGAGGAGTAAGAACTATACTCATTGTTCTGGATTGGCCAAGAAGAGCTTGGTACCCAGAACTCCAAGAAATGATCTCAGAGGACCCATGGCCTCTGCCGCTCAGACAGGACCTGCTGCAGCAGGGGGCCTGTCTGTTCCAAGATGTACCGCGGCTGCGTTTGACGGCATGGCGATTGAACGCCGGATCCTGAAGGAAAAGGGCATTCCGGAGGAAGTTATTCCTACGCTAATTAAAGCTAGGAAAGAAGTGAACACAAACCATTATCACCGCATATGGTGGAAATATGTTGCGTGCTGTGAGGCCCGGAAGGCCCCAACGGAGGAATTTCAGCTAGGTTGATTTCTGCACTTCCTACAGTCGGGGGTGACTATGGGCCTAAAATTGGGTTCCATTAAGGTCCAGATTTCGGCTCTATCGATTTTCTTCAAAAATAGAACTGACTTCACTGCCTGAAGTTCAGACTTTTGTTAAGGGAGTGCTGCATAGTCAGCCCCCGTTTGTGCCTCCAGTGGCACCGTGGGATCTCAACGTGGTGTTGGATTTCCTGAAGTCGCATTGAGATTGAGCCACTTAAATCCGTGGAGCTAAAATACCTCACGTTGAAAGTGGTCATGCTGTTGGCCTTGGCGTCGGCCAGGCGTGTATCAGAATTAGCGGCTTTATCATACAAACGCCCTTATCTAATTTTTTTATATGGATAGGGCGGAATTGAGGACTCGTTCCCAATTCCTTCCTAAGGTGGTATCAGTTTTTCATGTGAACCAACCTATTGTGGTGCCTGTGGCTACTTGGGACTTGGAGAATTCCAAGTTACTGGACGTAGTCAGGGCCCTGAAAAATATATGTTTCCAGGACGGCTGGAGTCAGGAAAACTGACTCGCTATTTATCCTATATGCACCCAACAAGCTGGGAGCTCTTGCTTCTAAGCAGACTATTGCTCGCTGGATCTGTAGCACGATTCAACTTGCACATTCTGCGGCTGGACTGCCGCACCCTAAATCTGTAAAAGCCCATTCCACGAGGAAAGGGGCTCTTCTTGGGCAGCTGCCCGAGGGGTCTCGGCTTTACAATTTTGCCGAGCTGTTACTTGGTCGGGTTCAAACAGTTTTGCAAGTGTCTACAAGTTTGATACCCTGGCTGAGGAGGACCTAGAGTTTGCTCATTCGGTGCTGCAGAGTCATCCGCACTCTCCCGCCCGTTTGGGAGCTTTGGTATAATCCCCATGGTCCTTACGGAGTCCCAGCATCCACTTAGGACGTCAGAGAAAATAAGATTTTACTCACCGGTAAATCTATTTCTCGTAGTCCGTAGTGGATGCTGGGCGCCCATCCCAAGTGCGGATTGTCTGCAATACTTGTATATAGTTATTGCCTAACTAAAGGGTTATTGTTGAGCCATCTGTTGAGAGGCTCAGTTATATTTCATACTGTTAACTGGGTATAGTATCACGAGTTATACGGTGTGATTGGTGTGGCTGGTATGAGTCTTACCCGGGATTCAAAATCCTTCCTTATTGTGTCAGCTCTTCCGGGCACAGTATCCTAACTGAGGTCTGGAGGAGGGTCATAGTGGGAGGAGCCAGTGCACACCAGGTAGTCCTAAAGCTTTCTTTAGTTGTGCCCAGTCTCCTGCGGAGCCGCTATTCCCCATGGTCCTTACGGAGTCCCAGCATCCACTACGGACTACGAGAAATAGATTTACCGGTGAGTAAAATCTTATTTTTTTCTTTTTTGGCCCAGTCCAGTCCTGTCTAGAGTCCAGTGTACAGAACCCAGTCCAGTGTGCAGAACCCAGTCCAGTCTTGTCTTGTCAAGTTCAGAATCCAGTCTAGAATCCAGTCTAGAATCTTGTCTAGTCTTGTCTGGTTTGAAATCCTCCTATGCCTACTATGCAAGCCCTGCAGACATCTCTCTCAGCCCTGAACTCTGCTTTCAGTGCTTTGAAACCTGAGCGGCTGGAAGTTTTGCAGCAATCCTTAAAGCAACTGCAAAACCTTCTGACCAAAATTTTGCTTATCTTGCCAGAAGTTGTTGAGAGTACATCTATCTCTGAAGAGACTCTTGTTCACAATATGGTGACAAGAGAATCCTCAGGTTCAGTTGGAGAGAAAAAGTTTAAAAGTTTTCTGCGGCCTAGGCTCTCAGAAGAGGAGCATCTGCATCGCAGAAACTTAAATTTATGCCTGTATTGTGGGGGTTTAGGCCACTATCTGCAGACCTGTGAGTTGCGCAAGCCAAAGTGTGGCGACAAGTCCTGCTCTCTGGCCAAGTTGAGTCAGGATTCAAGACCTACTCCTGTCTCCACTGTGGCAGAGGTACTTGTCACAAAACCCACACTAAAAAGCACTCTGTCCTATAATTGGGGTCCTGGGGCTAGGGAGCGCCATTATAGATTCAGGAACCAAAGGAGAAAGTTTCTCTCCTCTCTTGACTTTCCTGTTGAATCAGAGTTGTAAACCCCGGTAGTGGAAGCCCAGGGTCCTGGAGCGGTACCCGATGCCCAGAGTCCTGGAGCGGTACCTGATGCTCTGGGTCATAGAGGGACATTGGATATAATAGCTCAGGTGTCAATACCAGAAGGGGTCTCAGAAGCTGTTACCCCAGGTAGGGACTTGGAAAGCGCAACCCCAGAAAGGGTGTCTAAAACCATAGTTCTAGAAGGGAACTTGAGAAGCAAAACCCCAGAAGGGATCTTTGAAGTAATATCCCCAAGTGGGGTCTCGAGAGACACAGCCCCAGAGAAGGGTCTAGAGGTCACTTCCCCAGGAAAGGACTCAAGAGGCATAGCGTTAGTGGAAGTTCTGAAGGTTATAGCTTCAGCAAAAGTCCCGGAGGTCATAGTCCCGGGAGAAGTTTCGATAATTATCGACTCAGAGAGGGAGGCTGACGGCTCGGTCCCAGAGAGGGAGGCTGACGGCTCGGTCCCAGGGATGGAGGCTGACGGCCCGGTCCCAGAGAGGGAGGCTGATGGCCCGGTCCCAGAGAGGGAGGCTGACGGCCCGGTCCCAGAGAGGGAGGCTGACGGCCCGGTCCCAGAGAGGGAGGCTGTCGGCCCGGTCCCAGAGAGGGAGGCTGACGGCCCGGTCCCAGAGAGGGAGGCTGACGGCCCGGTCCCAGTAGAAGAATCCGAGGCCACTGCCTCAGCAGGGTTCCCGAAGGCCACTGCCCCAGCGGGGTTCCCGAAGGCCACTGCCCCAGCCGTGTTCCCGAAGGCCACTGCCCCAGCGGGGATTCCGAGGGCCACTGCCCTGAGTGGGGTTCAGAAAGTCGCTACCCCGGGTGGGGTTCCGAGGGCCACTGCCCTAGAGGCGGTCCCGAAGGTCACTGCCCCAAAGTGGGTCCCAAATGCCACAGCCTCGAGTAAGGTCAGTAGTGACCTGGTCCTAGCAAAGCACTCTAGTCAGTCATATGGGAAGGAAGCAGATCCTGACTCTGTTGATATCTGAACATCTATAATCTTTGATGGGGACTTAGTCCAATTTCTGGCGCTTTACAAACACTACTACACCATTTTGTTGTCTAGACCATTTCTGGGCATCACTTCAGAGAACCTTGTGCTCTATCTGATATATTCCTTTAGAGGGGAGCCTTTTGAGTGGGCGTCCAACTTAATGAAAACTGAAGATCCCATTCTTCAGGATCCCCCTGCATTCAGTGATGCAGTTATTAAGAGATATGGTTCCAAAGAAATTGGATCAGGTTCCTCTAGGTCACCCGTCTTATATGCTGAGAGTCCACCGTATACTGTAAACTCGGCACAAAAATCTCAGCCCATTGCTTTGACTACAGGGTGTGTGTTAGGGTCTCCTGCCCTGTGCTGCCACATCGTCATGGCAACCGGGAGACAAGTGCTAGCGGAGTGGCCTGAGCGCAGCTGATACTCCGGTTCGGGTCTTTTGCTGTGCAGTGGTTACAGGCTTTGTGCACGGCAGGGGATCCGGTGCTGGTTTTTGTGCTCACAGTCTGTGAGGTCTGAGTGGGGCGTGGACAGCACCTGCTATATAAGGCCTCTTCTCAGGTTAAGCAGATGCTGCTGAATCTTTGTTGGTCAGTCAGTTCCTGAAAGTTAGCCAGTACTGTGTAGCTTTGTATTTGTTGTTGCTTACTGCTAATAGGCCTTGGGGTTTGGTACTACACTCTGCCAATCCAGACCTAGCAGTAAAACTGGAGTCAGTCATTTAACTTGCTGGGGTTCTTTTGCTACTCTGTGAACTTAGCAAGTTTGCGGCTGTATTCTCAGACTTGCCTGCCTAAATCCTTTCTCACTGTGCAAGGTGTTCAGGTATCAGTTTAGTGGCAGTAAGCTGAACCTGTGCACTGCAAGTGAGGATTAGGATTGTGGAGACTCTCCTTGTGTCTATCATTCCATCTCTGACCAAGGAGTTTACTGCCACACCCGTTGGTAACCCTTTAGGGTTTTGCTGTTGCCCTTAGCAACAGCATTTCGGGTTCTCTACGTATTAAAACACAACATCTTGCTTTTTCCATCTGAGCATTCCTAATACTAGGGAGACACACAGTTTCTTAGCCTCTGGGCTTCTCTGTTCACTTTGTGTTTATTTTGTTACCCTATCACCTTCTGTGTACGTAATGTCATATTCCCCAGTCTGTCTGTGAGTTCATTTGTTTTGCATCCCTATCCGTTCAGACACCAGTACATTCCTGCAGGCACTGGTGTGCATAACAGTTCAGACACCAGTACATTCCTGCAGGCACTGGTGTGCATAACAGTTCAGACACCAGTACATTCCTGCAGGCACTGGTGTGCATAACATATTCAGCAGCCCAATACTCCTGTTGAAATTTTGTGGGAATATGGAGCAAATACGTTGCAACAGGTGGTCGATCAGGTGCAGGTCCTGACTCGACAATTTAATGATTTATCCATTAAAATGCACACCTCCCAGGCCGCTGGCGGAGCTCCCGCAGCAGCAGCACCTTCAGGGGTTAAAGAGCCGAAAGTAAATCTCCCGGATCGTTTTTCTGGAGATCGCTCGCAGTTTTTTTGTTTCAAGGAAAGCTGCAAGCTATACTTCCGGCTTAGGCCTCAGTCTTCTGGGTCGGAGATTCAGCGGGTGGGCATAGTGATTTCCTTGCTACAAGGAGACCAACAGGTCTGGGCATATGGGTTGCAGCCTGACTGTCCGTCGCTTAAAAGTGTTGATGCTTTTTTTACGGCACTGGGCATGTTGTATGATGACCCTGACAAGACGGCCTCAGCCGAGGCTCAGATTTCGATCCTTAAGCAAGGGCGAAGGCCAGTTGAGGTTTACTGTACGGAGTTTCGGAGGTTGGCCCATGATACCCAGTGGAATGACCCAGCCCTGAGACACCAGTACCGAAGAGGTCTTTCTAACCAGATAAAAGACCAACTGGTACAATATCCCTTGCCTGATAGCTTGGATCAGCTCATGCAGTTATCCATCCGGGTGGATAGACGGCTGAGAGAGCGTAGGCTTGAAAGGGAGACCGAGGTTTCCTTCTTTCCCAAGGGAACCTCAGACTCTGAGGAATTTTCCGAGGAGCCTATGCAGATTGGGGCTACCCGCCTCTCCTCGCGTGAGAAGACGCGGAGGAGACAGCAGGGGTTGTGTTTGTACTGTGGGAATAAAGGTCATGTGGTAGTATCATGCCCAGAAAAGCCGGAAAACTTCAGGGCCTGAGGGTGATGGGAAAAATCCTGTCAGGCCAGAAGTCAGAATTTCCCAAGAAGACTTTTATCATTCCGGTGACCTTGAAGATCCTCGGTCAAACTGTCAAGACTGAGGCCTTTGTGGACAGTGGGGCCGACGGGGTTTTTATGGACCGCCAATTCGCCCTGAAACACTCTGTTCCCTTAGTACCCTTGGCATTGGAAATTGAGATTTGTGGGTTAAACGGGGAACCATTATCCCAAGGTAAAATTACCTCTTGCACTAGCCAGATTTCTTTGTTTATTGGAGCCACACACTCTGAAAAATTGTCCTTTTATGTGACTGTCTGTACTTTTGCCCCATTGGTGTTGGGGTTACCCTGGTTAAGGGCCCACAATCCTCAATTTGACTGGGTCTCTGGGGAGATTCTTAGTTGGGGTACTGATTGTTTCAGGAGTTGCTTGAGCCTTCCAGTCAGGCTCTCGCAGCTAAGTTTGCCAGAATTGCAGGGTGTTGTGCAGATTTTGCGGACGTGTTCTCCAAAAAAGTTGCAGAGGTACTACCTCCCCATCGCCCCTATGACTGTGCCATTGATTTGTTGCCGAATGCTAAGCTTCCCAAGAGCAGGTTGTACTCCCTGTCACGTCCTGAGACTCAGGCTATGGCAGAGTACATTCAGGAGAACTTGGCTAAGGGATTTATCAGACCTTCACAGTCTCCAGTTGGGTCGGGGTTCTTCTTCGTGGGTAAAAAGGACGGTTCGTTGCGACCCTGCATCGACTTCAGGGAATTGAACCGTATCACGATTAAAAACTCATACCCACTGCCTCTCATTTCGGTCTTGTTTGACCAGCTTCGTACTGCCACCATTTTTTCTAAGATTGACCTACGCGGGGCGTACAATCTAATCCGAATAAGAGAGGGGGATGAATGGAAGACTGCCTTTAATACCCACTCAGGGCATTATGAATATTTGGTGATGCCTTTTGGGCTCTGTAATGCCCCGGCAGTAGTCCAGGATTTCATGAACGATGTACTCAGGGAATATTTGGATAGATTCTTAGTTGTTTACTTAGATGACATCCTAATATTCTCCCATTCCCTGGAGGAACATCGGAAGCATGTACGCTTAGTCCTCCAGAAACTCAGAGACCACCGGCTTGGGGCGAAGCTGGAGAAGTGAGAATTTGAAGTTCAGCAAATCGCATTTCTAGGATATATTATCTCCCCAGAAGGTTTCCAAATGGAGGGTTCCAAGGTACAGGCAGTCCTGGATTGGGTGCAGCCCACTAGTTTGAAGGCGCTTCAGCATTTCCTGGGCTTTGCGAATTTTTATAGACGATTTATCGCTGGATTTTCGTCTATAGTGGCGCCCTTGGTGGCACTCACTAAGAAAGGGGCGGATGTTGCTCACTGGTCTTGTGAGGCTAAAGCGGCTTTTGCCCGTCTCAAAAGGGCATTTGTCTCGGCCAAGGTGCTGCGACACCCAGATCCAGAGCGTCCTTTTGTGGTGGAGGTGGATGCCTCTGAGATGGGTATTGGGGCAGTGCTCTCTCAGATGGGAGTGTCTGATAATCGCCTTCATCCCTGTGCTTACTTTTCCCGTAAATTTTCGCCTGCCGAGATGAATTATGACGTGGGTAACCGGGAATTGTTGGCTATTAAGGATGCACTCGAGGAGTGGAGACACTGGCTTGAGGGGGCTAAGTTTGTGGTCTCAATTCTCACCGACCATAAGAATCTGGCATATTTAGAGTCAGTCTCAATGCCAGGCAGGCACGATGGGCTTTATTTTTTGCTCGCTTTAATTTTTTGATAACATATCGCCCTGGGTCAAAAAACATCAAGGCTGATGCGCTCTCGCGGAGTTTTGCTCCAATCCAGGAGACCACCGAGGAGCTGTTGCCCATTGTGTCCCCATCATGTATTAAAGTGGGCATTACCCAGGACCTCTTGTCATTAGTCCTTAGAGCACAGGAGCAGGCTCCTCCAGACCTTCCGGTAGGTCTTTTGTTTGTGCCTCCTAGGTTAAGACAGCGAGTGTTCCTGGAATTCCATGCCAAGAAGTCGGCAGGTCACCCGGGTATTGCCAGAACTCGGGAGTTGCTATCTAGGGCGGTGTGGTGGCCCTCGGTGGCTAAGGATGTGGATCAGTGGGTTCGGGCATGTGACATCTGTGCCCGAAATAAGACTCCTAGAGGGGTTCCTGTTGGCCCATTACATCCACTCTCTATTCCATCTAAGCCATGGACCCACATTTCAATGGATTTTGTGGTGGACTTGCCCAAATCCTCGGGGATGACAGCCATCTGGGTTGTCGTTGACAGGTTTTCGAAGATGGCGCACTTCGTTCCACTGGTTGGGCTGCCATCGGCCAGACGCCTGTCTGAATTATTTATGCTGCATGTTGTGCGTCTCCACGGGTTGCCACTTGATGTGGTCTCTGACCGCGGATCCCAGTTTGTGGCCAAATTCTGGAGGGCATTTTGTTCCGATCTCCAGATTTCTGTCAGCTTGTCGTCAGGCTACCATCCGCAGTCTAATGGGCAGACTGAAAGGGTGAACCAGTCCTTGGAGCAGTTCCTCAGGTGTTATGTCTCCAAGTGTCAGACTGACTGGGTTGCTCATCTGTCCATGGCGGAGTTTGCCTATAACAACGCGGCTCACTCTGCTACAGGGATCTCTCCCTTCCTTTGTGTGTATGGGCATCATCCTAAGGCCAATTCTTTTGACCCCCTGGACTCCACGCCTGGTGGTTCCTCTGTGGTTTCGGTCCTTAGAGGTATTTGGAGGAAAGTGAAGAAAGCCCTTGTGTCTGTGTCATTAGTGACCAAAAGGGTTTTTGATAAGCGGAAAAGACCCGGCAGCTTCAAATTAGGAGACTTCGTCTGGTTGTCTACCAAGAATTTGAAGTTGAGACAGCCATCTCATAAGTTAGGCCCCCGGTTCATCGGCCCTTATAAGATCACCAGGGTTATCAATCCGGTGGCATTTCAGTTAGATCTGCCCCGTTCTTTGGGTATCAATAAAACATTTCATTGTTCCCTTTTAAAACGGGCGATTAGTAATCCTTCTTCCAGTGGAAGACCTTCCCCTCTTCTGATACGTGGCCAGAGGGAGTTTGTTGTTGAAAGGATTCTTGACTCCAAGATGGTTCGGGGTCGGCTGTCAGTTTTGGTGCACTGGAAGGGGTATGGCCCGGAGGAGCGGTCGTGGGTGCGCAGTTGTGATCTTCATGCCCCCAGACTGATACGCTCTTTCTTCTCGCAGTTCCCCGATAAACCCGGTGGTAGGGGTTCTTTGACCCCTCGTCAGAGGGGGGGTACTGTTAGGGTCTCCTGCCCTGTGCTGCCTTGTCGTCATGGCAACCGGGAGACAAGTGCTAGCGGAGTGGCCTGAGCGCAGCTGATACTCCGGTTCGGGTCTTTTGCTGTGCAGTGGTTACAGGCTTTGTGCACGGCAGGGGATCCGGTGCTGGTTTTTGTGCTCACAGTCTGTGAGGTCTGAGTGGGGCGTGGACAGCACCTGCTATATAAGGCCTCTTCTCAGGTTAAGCAGATGCTGCTGAATCTTTGTTGGTTAGTCAGTTCCTGAAAGTTAGCCAGTACTGTGTAGCTTTGTATTTGTTGTTGCTTACTGCTAATAGGCCTTGGGGTTTGGTACTACACTCTGCCAATCCAGACCTAGCAGTAAAACTGGAGTCAGTCGTTTAACTTGCTGGGGTTCTTTTGCTACTCTGTGAACTTAGCAAGTTTGCGGCTGTATTCTCAGACTTGCCTGCCTAAATCCTTTCTCACTGTGCAAGGTGTTCAGGTATCAGTTTAGTGGCAGTAAGCTGAACCTGTGCACTGCAAGTGAGGATTAGGATTGTGGAGACTCTCCTTGTGTCTATCATTCCATCTCTGACCAAGGAGTTTACTGCCACACCCGTTGGTAACCCTTTAGGGTTTTGCTGTTGCCCTTAGCAACAGCATTTCGGGTTCTCTATGTATTAAAACACAACATCTTGCTTTTTCCATTTGAGCATTCCTAATACTAGGGAGACACACAGTTTCTTAGCCTCTGGGCTTCTCTGTTCACTTTGTGTTTATTTTGTTACCCTATCACCTTCTGTGTACGTAATGTCATATTCCCCAGTCTGTCTGTGAGTTCATTTGTTTTGCATCCCTATCCGTTCAGACACCAGTACATTCCTGCAGGCACTGGTGTGCATAACAGTTCAGACACCAGTACATTCCTGCAGGCACTGGTGTGCATAACAGTTCAGACACCAGTACATTCCTGCAGGCACTGGTGTGCATAACAGTGTGCTTTTCTGTCTTCTTCTAGTAGTAGTACTTTGCCTGAAAGTTCAGCTCCCAAGGTTAGGAAACCAATCTCTGATTTGAACCCAGCCTTGCTGGAAGGTACCATCAGTGCAGACAACATTTGGGGAATTACCTTGGTCAGACCTCAAGAACTTTGTAAAAAAAAGAAGAAGAAATAGAAATAATTACTGACTCTTGCCTTGTCATGTAAAAAAAATAATAATATTTTTTTTCCTGTCTTGTGTCCAGTGGCCACCGTCAAGGGGGGGGGGGGGGGGCACTATTACAAGCTGTTGCCACAGCTTGTTTCTGTTTCTTGTCTTTGTCTGTTTGTTACAGTATCAGATTTTTTAGTGTATCCCTTGTTTCGGAAAACCTGAATTTTGGGGTCCGTTGACCCCTCCTCAAGGGGGGGGGAGGTACTGTTATGAGCCACGGCTGTGGCTCATTCCTGTTTTGCATTTTGGTTATGTATTTTATGTTATACTTCTGTTTCTGTTCCCCGTGGGTGTCATGAGGTGTCCGGAGCCCACCCTTAAGGAGAGGGTACTGTTATGAACCACAGGTAGTGGTTCATTCCTGTTTTCCATTTATGTATTTTATGTTATAGTTCTCTTGCAGGCCAGGATTTCCCTTTGATCTGGTTTAGAAGACTCTTGTTTGCTGCCGGTGGTGAGTCTGTGTAATTGCAGCCTGTTCCCATGTGTTCAGCCTCGCCTGTCTGTTAATTGCACCTGTTAGTTGTGCAGCAGGGCAGCTGCATAACATAATTAATTAGGTTCTCTGCAGCTATTGGAGGGCTGCCTGTTATATTCTGTCTCAGTGCATTTCACAGACGCCGGTGATAGTTCCTGTCCAGTTTCTGAGCTTCTGTCTAGCAGTTTCTGACTAGCTGCTTCCAGCCTTGATCCAGTGTCTGATCCAGTGTCTGATCCAGCTTCTTGCCTTCAAGCGTCCTGAAGTCCAGTGGCTTTGTCTATTCCTGATCCTGATTCGGTATCCTGTTCCTTGGTGTCCACTGCTCAGTCGTTGGAACTCTGCCTGTCCTCTGGTCCTGAGAGCCTGTGTCGGCTACATTGGGGGTTCCTGTCCGTTTGCTAGTATTTGTACCGTTTCCGTGAGTAGCGGATTTGCCGCGTCCATCGGCCAAGGCCGCTGTATTCTTTCGTTTCTAGTTACTGGTGTTTTGCAGAGGGTTCTGCATATGCTGTCACCGCCGGTACACAACAGTATTGTGTCGGCATGTGGACATCATTTCCTTTGTTGTTGTTTATCCTGGCGGCTGTAGCGCCCCTAACTCTGTATTTCTGTCTTTAATTAGAGGTTCCCCTTGTCATCACCCCGTCTCAGTTTACGCCTTGTCTCCAACTAAGACCTGGGGGCATCGGAGTTGGGCAGACATAATCCGCCCTTCAAACGCGGCTGCCGTGGGCCCAAGAAACCATAGTCACACAGGCATAGGCTTACAACGAGGGTGAGACAACGGAATCAGGTTTCCGTAGGGGTTGCTGCTGAGCTCCATATCTATTGCAGCTTTACGTTCCTGTACTTGGGGCTCATCCGCCCAGTTCCAGGAGTACCAAGTACAGTGAACGTAACAGTAATCAGGAACAATCAGACAATGGCCTATTCACACAGAGCAGATAAAGAGCTAATTAATACCATGATGGTGCAAAAGATTGTTATATGTGGAAGAAAAGTGTATGAGTGGCTCTCCCCGAACTCAGAAGGTTTATTTTATCTAGGAAGGATACTACCTGTAATAATAACCTTTGTTTAATGATGAAACAGATTTGGTATACTATCCAGAAATTGAAACATTGTTCAGGGAGTGATAGGAATATATACTATGAAAATTTTATATGTCTCTTTCACGACTTGTTTGTGTTTTCTCCCTCTACCCATCAAAACCTCTATCGAATCCGAACATCAGTTTACAAAGACGTAGGTACATGTATGTATGCGGCGGTCAGTCAGATCATACATCATAGGCTATAGCACTGTGCCAGGATACTCTATAGGTTGAATGTCATCCCACATCCAACCAGTGGTCCCTGACCGCCGAGTGCATATAGAGGATGTCTCGTCCTCTTCCCTGTCTTCTCCAACTATAGTCAATGTCTGATTTGCGAAATGAATACATACGTGTGTCTAGGTCCCCAATTATTGTTTGAAATATTTTAATTATGGTTAGTGTGACAGTTACTGTTTACTGTCAAAGACAATACAAACTACACACAGATTGGCACTTCTCGGTGGTAGCGTAAGGACGCAATTAACGTATATGAATGCACCATGCTTCTTTACCGTACATCATGCAGAGAGTCGCACGGCGTGCGTTTTGCAGCATGGTGGGTGTATATACGGTAAAAGGCGCAATCACTGAGAAACGCCATAAAGACACACACAGAAACATATTTCATACAACACACAAATTACATATAGACAAAACATGTCCAACACCAGACTTGTATTATACTGTATTTATATAATAAAGTGTAAAACCAGATATATATGTATTATTGGGA
Organism: Pseudophryne corroboree; assembly: GCF_028390025.1. Lineage (NCBI taxonomy): Eukaryota > Metazoa > Chordata > Amphibia > Anura > Myobatrachidae > Pseudophryne > Pseudophryne corroboree. The sequence goes on along the minus strand of NC_086450.1, from coordinate 398,251,382 downwards.
CGGAACAATTTTATTATATCCTGCTTAGTATCAAAATGGTCAGGAGAATGTGTGGATTTATTTGATAGCTATGGGTAAATTGTAGCACATTGCATCGATTAGTTATGACCAAATGTTTGAATATAGGTGGTAATTCCGAGTTGATCGCTAGCTGCTTTAGGGGGTCATTCCGAGTTGATCGCTCGTTGACGATTTTCGCAATGGATTGATTAAAGCTAAAATGCACATGCCCATGGTATGCAGTGCGCATGCACTAAGTATTTTAACACAGAACTTAGTAGATTTACTCACGTCCGAACAAAGAATTTTCATCGTTTAAGTGATCGGAGTGTGATTGACAGGAAGTGGGTGTTTCTGGGCGGAAACTGGACGTTTTCTGGGAGTGTGCGGAAAAACGCAGGCGTGCCAGGAAAAAACGCGGGAGTGTCTGGAGAAACGGGGGAGTGGCTGGCCGAACGCAGGGCGTGTTTGTGATGTCAAACCAGGAACGAAACGGCCTGAGCTGATCGCAATCTGTGAGTAGGTCTGGAGCTACTCAGAAACTGCTAAGAATTTTCTATTCGCAATTCTGCTAATCTTTCGTTCGCTGTTCTGCTAAGCTAAGATACACTCCCAGAGGCCGGCTGCGTGTGCAATGCTGCTAAAATCTGCTAGCGAGCGATCAACTCAGAATGACCCCCTTAATTCGCAGCGCACCGATCAGGCAAAAAAAATGGCACTTCTGCGCATGCGTATGGTGCGCAATGCGCACGCGCGACGTACTTTCACAACAGACGATGCAGTTTCACACAAGGTCTAGCGACGCTTTTCAGTCACACTGCTGGGCGCAGAGTGATTGACAGGAAGTGGGTGTTTCTGGGAGGTAACTGACCATTTTTGGGGAGTGTATGGAAAAACGCAGGCGTGCCAGATACAAATGCAGTCGTGACTGGGGTAACGCAGGTGTGGCTGGCCGAACGCAGGGCGTGTTTGTGACGTCAAAACAGGAACTAAATAGTCTGTAGTGATCGCAAGCTAGGAGTAGGTCTGGAGCTACTCTGAAGCTGCACAAAATTATTTTGTAGCCGCTCTGCATTCCTTTCGTTCGCACTTCTGCTAAGATACACTCTCAGAGGGCGGCGGCTTAACGTTTGCACGGCTGCTAAATGCAGCTAGCGAGCGAACAACTCAGAATGAGGGCCATAAAGTCACATTCTACGAGAACAAAGAAAGAATGTGTGCAGAAAACCAGTGGTTAACCCCTATAACTGCATTTTGATACTGGACATTGCTTGCATATGAACTGACCAATAACACACAATGGGGGTAATTCTGAGTTGGGCAAAACCATGTGCACTGCAGGGGAAGCGGATATAACATGTGCAGAGAGAGTTAGATTTGGGTGGGTTATTTTGTTTCTGTGCAGGGTAAATACTGGCTGCTTTATTTTTACACTGCAATTTAGATTTCAGGTTTAACACACCACACCCAAATCTAACTCTCTCTGCACATGTTATATCTGACTCCCCTGTAGTGCACATGGTTTTGCCCAACTGCTAACAAAGTTTCTGCTGCGATCAACTCAGAATTACCCGCAATGAATGAGAAATTTTCCTCTCCTGGGCCAATGGAAGGAGACCAAAACCAACAACCTGTTAACTCCCACTGTTTGATATATGCAGTTTCTATGGCACAGGGGGTAATTTTGAGATGATTGCAGCAGCAAGTTTGTTAGCAACTGGGCAAAACCATGTGCACTGCAGTGGGGGCAGATATAACATTTGCAGAGAGAGTTAGATTTGGGTGGGTTATTTCGTTTCTGTGCAGGGTAAATACTGTCTGCTTTATTTTTACACTGCAATTTAGATTTCAGTTTGAATACACCGCACCCAAATCTAACTCTCTCTGCACATGTTATATCTGTCCCCCCTGCAGTGCACATGGTTTTGCCCAACTGCTGACAAATTTGCTGCTGCGATCAACTCAGAATTAGGCCCATAGTTAGTTAGTTGCTGTTGCAGTTGCTGAAGGGAAGAGATGCGGAGTCTATCTAGAAAGGAAATGTTCTGTGGGAAAGGGTGATGTATGCTGACTGTAACTGATTCTTATGTAACTGCAACACTGTAACCCTATCTTATATTTACTTATGTTATACTGAATGATATACTGTACATATGTTATTTTGTATGCATAACTTTTAATATCAAATACATATATATCTCTGAGCATTGGACCTCAGTATACCATGTGTGTGTGTACTTGCTTTCTCTTAAGGGACATAATGCTGCGACGTTCAGCGCACTATGGGGGTCATTCCGAGTTGATCACTAGCTGCCGTTGTTCGCATCGCAGCGATCAGGCTAAAAATTGGCATTTCTGCGCATGCGTATGGGGCGCACTGCGCACGCACGTCGTACTTTCACAAAAGCCGATGCAGTTTCACACAAGGTCTAGCGACGCTTTTCAGTCTCACTGCTGATCGTTGAGTGATTGACAGGAAGTGGGTGTTTCTGGGTGGTAACTGACCATTTTCGGGGAAAGTGTGTGTTAAAATGCAGGCGTGAAAGTTAAAAAGGCAGGAGTGGCTGGGGTAATGGGGGAGTGGCTGGCAGAACGCAGGGCGTGTTTGTGACCTCAAAAGTGATGGCAAGGTAGGAGTAGGTATGCAGCTACTCTGAAACTGCACAATTTTTTTTGTAGCAATGCTGCGATCCTTTCGTTAGCATTTCTGCTAAGCTAAGATACACTCCCAGAGGGCGGCGGCTTAGCGTTTGCACTGCTTCTAAAAGCAGCTAGTGAGCGAACAACTCGGAATGAGGGCCAATTATTGTATATGGTAAGATGCACCTTGCGTCCGTAAATATTAATGCTGGCATTGAAATGTTTATTTAAAATAATGGAAATTCACACAGGCAACCGCAAGTCACTTTGGAGCTACATAGAAGACATGTGACTTCCACTGTGATGCTCTTTCACAGTCTCTCACGGTTCCAAGATCGATCCGCATATGCTCAGTGGTCACCATTTTGGCATATGGCACGAAGCCAATGAAAGGCAGGAAGACTGAAGTCAGAAGTGCACTGTAGCACAACCTCTTTCAACAGCTTTACACCTGTGTTCATATGGAAGACAGAAATCATTTTATATGACTAGTAGAATTTAAACTACAGGTTGAGTATCCCTTATCCAAAATGCTTGGGACCAGAGGTATTTTGGATAACGGATTTTTCCGTATTTTGGAATAATTAGATACCATAATGAGATATCATGGTGATGGGACCTAAATCTAAGCACAGAATGCATTTATGTTTCATATACACCTTATACACACAGCCTGAAGGTAATTTTTGCCAATATTTTTTTATAACTTTGTGCATTAAACAAAGTGAGTGTACATTCACACAATTCACTTATGTTTCATATACACCTCGTATACACAGCCTGAAGGTCATTTAATACAATATTGTTAATAACTTTGTGTATTAAACAAAGTTTGTGTACACTGAGCCATCAAAAAACAAAGATTTCACTATCTCACTCTCACTCAAAAAAGTCCGTATTTCGGAATATTCCGTATTTCGGAATATATGGATATGGGATACTCAACCTGTACTAGGCTGTCAGAATACAGGAGCAAGGGTTAAAAATGTAAGAAGTGTGCCATTTTTATGAGCCACATAACGTGTGTCGTGTGTTTACAGTCAAGTGGTGGTGTTTTGGGGCTGAGTTGCTGGTATTATAGCGATTTCCCCGGTTGGGAGGACGCCTGTCTCTTTGGAATTTATCCCCCAACCCATTTATTCTGATTGTTGGCAGAACTGCTGCATACATAGACGCAACGGCGAGTAGAATTGCACCCAGCTCTGAAGTAGGCCCTTCATCCTAGGACCATATCCCATTAAATAAAATCTATTTCCAGTCAACATTTATGGATCCCGCGTTTCTCAGCAGTCCTCTGTTGTTAATGACACATAATTCTGAGTGGATTATTTTCACTCCTGATATTATACATACTTACCCCTGTGGTAGCAGATTGGTAGTTACGGTGTTGAGCTCCCTAGTACTATCATTATCACTGCTATCTTCTTTGAAGTGTGTCAGTTGTCTTTCTTAATCTTAGACCACATACTGCTGAAGTGTATGATTGTTTTCTATTTTAAACCTTCCACAACATGCTTCTCTCTACAGTTTTTATTATGTTTGTATTTATGAACGTACTTTGAAAAAATGAAAGAAATATGTCAGTAGTCAGGTGGGGTTGGGTATGTGTTACTGGTGGCCGGGATCCCGGCGGTCAGCATCCCAACGCCAGGATCCTGGCCGCAGAATGTCGGCGGGGGCGAGCGCAACGAAGCCCCTTGTGGGCTCGCTACGCTCATCACGCTGCGGTCTCGGTAGCGAGCTACGTTCACCACAGGTTCTATTCCCACTCTACAGGGGCGTTTTAAGAGAGGAGGAGGCCCGTGTTCAGCCTCCTCCGTCGGGCCCCCTCCTCTCTGCCCGGAGCGCCGTAGAGTCTGAGCACTACAGGGCTCAGACTCTACTGCGCATGCGCAGATCTCCGGGAAAATGGCGTGGCAGTCATTTTCCCTGAGATCTCTCTACTGCGCATGCGCAGAACACCGTGAAAATGGCCGCTGGGCCATTTTCACTGTATTCTAGCAGCTCTGCTGATGCCGGCGCTGGACTTCGGAGGGGTAAATATTTTACAAATGGGTGCAGTGTGTGCGGTGGGGGCCCCCTCTGGACTCAGGGGCCCGTGTGCACCACACACACTGCACCCACTATAGAAATGCCAGTGCCACTCTATTGGTGTTGTGGACACCCATGAGTGGGAATAGTCCCTTTTAGTCGGAATGTCGACTTCCGTATTATCAGCGTTCGGGATGCAGGGGGAGGTATTGTGACTGGCGGTCTACTGTCAGGTGATGTACTGTATGATTGGTGTCCTAACAAAGAATGAGGATGAGGGGAGTTACGGTAGTGTAGTTTGTTTATTTTTTGCTGTTTCAAATCTCTCTTTGTTTTTACATTAATAAATACATATTAGTGATGAGCGGGTTCGGTTTCTCGGAATCCGAACCCCCCCGAACTTCACCCATTTTACACGGTTCCGAGGCAGACTCGGATCTTCCCGCCTTGCTCGGTTAACCCGAGCGCGCCCGAACGTCATCATCCCGCTGTCGGATTCTCGCGAGATTCGTATTCTATATAAGGAGCCGCACGTCGCCGCCATTTTCACTCGTGCATTGGAGATGATAGGGAGAGGACATGCAGCGTTCTGTTTCTGTGTTCAGTGTGCTGCAAATATCTGCTCAGTGTGCTGCAAATATCTGTGCTCAGTGTGCTGAAAATATCTACGTTCTCTGCCTGAAAAACGCTCCATATCTGTGCTGCACTGTAGTATATAGTAGGAGGACAGTGCAGAATTTTGCTGTGACCACCAGTATTATATAGCAGTACGGTACAGTAGTCCACTGCTCTATCTACCTCTGTGTCATCAAGTATACTATCCATCCATACCTGTGGTGCATTTTAATTGTTGTGCGCAGTATTATATAGTAGGAGGACAGTGCAGAAATTTGCTGACCACCAGTATATAATATATAGCAGTACGGTACAGTAGTCCACTGCTCTACCTACCTCTGTGTCGTCAAGTATACTATCCATCCATACCTGTGGTGCATTTTAGTTGTTGTGCGCAGTATTATATAGTAGGAGGACAGTGCAGAATTTCGCTGACCACCAGTATATAATATATAGCAGTACGGTACAGCAGTCCACTGATCTACCTACCTTTGTGTCATCAAGTATACTATCCATCCATACCTGTGGTGCATTTTAGTTGTGCACAGTATTATATAGTAGGATGACAGTGCAGAATTTTGCTGACCACCAGTATATAATATATAGCAGTACGGTACAGTAGTCCACTGCTCTACCTACCTCTGTGTCGTCAAGTATACTATCCATCCATACCTGTGGTGCATTTTAGTTGTGCGCAGTATTATATAGTAGGAGGACAGTGCAGAATTTTGCTGACCACCAGTATATAATATATAGCAGTACGGTACAGTAGTCCACTGATCTACCTACCTCTGTGTAGTCAAGTATACTATCCATCCATACCTGTGGTGCATTTTAGTTGTGCACAGTATTATATAGTAGGAGGACAGAGCACAATTTTGCTGATCACCAATATATATATATATATATATATATATAGCAGTATGGTACAGTAGTCCATTGCTCTACCTCTGTGTTAAGTATACTACAAAAGTTCAGTAAAATGACCCAAAAATCTAAATTAAAAGCATCTGATGAGAAGCGTAAAGTTGCCAATATGCCATTTACGACACGGAGTGGCAAGGAACGGCTGAGGCCCTGTCCTATGTTCATGGCTAGTGGTTCAGATTCACATGAGTATGGAAGCACTCATCCTCTCGCTAGAAAACTGCAGTGCAATCCTAGATGGACCAGGTGTTTGTGTCGGCCACTTGGGTCGCTTAGCTTAGCCATCCAACGACCTTGGTGCACCTCTTTTTTTCTTTGCATCATGTGCTGTTTGGGGACTATTTTTTAAATCGCCCATCCTGTCTGACACTGCAGTGCCACTCCTAGATGGGCCAGGTGTTTGTGGTGGCCACTTGGGTCACTTAGCTTAGTCATCCAGCGACCTTGGTGCAAATTTTAGGACTAAAAATAATATTGTGAGGTGTTCAGAATAGACTGGAAATGAGTGGAAATTATGGTTACTGAGGTTAATAATACTATGGGATCAAAATGACCCCCAAATTCTATGATTTAAGCTGTTTTTTAGGGTTTTTGTAAAAAAAAAACACCCGAATCCAAAACACACCCGAATCTGACAAAAAAAATTCAGGGAGGTTTTGCCAAAACGCGATTGAATCCAAAACACGGCCGCGGAACCGAATCCAAAACCAAAACCCGAAAAATTTCCGGTGCACATCACTAATTACACATGTGACACTCTGATATATATATATATATATATATATATATATATACACCCCTCAATTTGCCCTTAATGAGCCCTTTTCCTTGCACCAGACCAGCAACACTGAAGGGGTTAATACCCCTTCCTCCTAGTCAACACCTGACAGGTATTTACCACCCTTCTCCTCAAACACATATAGTTTATTCCCAGTGGGTCCCAGCTTCAGCATTACTTTGAGCCCCTCCAAGCCTTGTCACAGTGTAGTCAGTCAACGTAATTCAGCGTTATCTGCCAGTAGCTGAACTGTGTCCTGTCCATCCTGCACTCGCTATTCTGAGTCCCAGCACCAGCTAAAACCGTGCAGCTAGAGGGACATTCTGCATATAGACTCATTACAGAGCCGTACTGTAATACAGAAATCTTGCCATCTCACCACTGTTTGCCCTGCCCTAGTGAATGCATTCTTGTGAGGGCCACCGCAGTACTTTTGCTTTCCCTGCACACTAACCTCCTTTATAAAGAACTGAACCCAGCTACCTGCATGCTAATAAACTTGTAAGACTGTCAGCTTATGCTTGCCCTTTACTAACTGCACTGTGCTTCTGCATGCCTGTCGTACATTTAAGGAGCAAGTGAATTGAATGGTACTATTGACTATACCTCTAAGCTACGTGTCTTACGCTTACATAGTACTTGTCGACTGTCAGCGACTACCTTAACCTGCTATCTTCGGGCCTGCCATTAATATAACTTCTGCTCTGCTGAACTCCAGTACCTATTTCTATTGCTTCTGAACTTGACTCTTAACTAAATACAGGCAGTAGTTAAACAACATGCAGATTGAGTAGAGTTAGACTGTTCCAACGTAGACCCTTAAGGTTCAAGGGATTGAGGACCTAGTGTAAAAGTAATTGTATATGGTGCTCTCAAAATTGTTTAAGGAATTTCATGTTGATGATTGTAATCCCACTGTATATTCAAGTTTGCATGACTTGTTTCATATTGTGCATTGTTTCTGACTAATAACTATTTAATTCACCAGCAACCAGTGGTGCTCCAGCATAATAAACTTTTACGTCACCATCCTAACGTGTGGTGACTTGTGTGATGTTTGGGGTTCCTTGTCCTTCTGCCTAGGCTTTCCGTAAGAAAGATCTGGTCGGAGAAGTTGATCCTGGGAGAAGAGTTCAGGTACATCCACCTGCATCTGCCGACATTTACACCTGCAACAACACTCCATCATAGTATCTTCTTGTTATACATAGCTATTATGGACCTAATGCATTTGTAACCTCCATCAAGTCAACTTGAGGGGTTCTATAGGCTTATTCGTACAGCCATTTTTCTCAGATTGACAAAACATGTTGTAGATCTTGCTGTAACATATTCTTAAGTAGTTGCCACAATTGAAATAAATAAATAAATAAATAAATAAAATAAAATTATAATTTGGTATTAGTTATTTTATACTAAATATAAATTATAACTAACAGCATAATTGTTTTTCAATGACCATCAACATCCCATATCTCTCAGTAGACATCATAAAAATCCTCCGTTTGCTATATAATTATTCCTACTGTAAAGGCCCATACACACTTGCCGATGCCTGCAGGGAAAAAAGCGACGAGGGTGGGGGGGGGGGGGGTTGGTGGCGGGGGTAATGACGCTCATGCTACAGGTGCAGCACGGCTGTCTTTAACGAGAACCTCCATTGACTGTACATGTTCAGACGAGGGAGGGGCTAGTTAACGATGCGCGGGAGTGCACATCATTAACAACATTGAGTGTACACACTAGACGAGATTGTAAAAGATCACAAATATATAGGAAAATATGTAAGTGCGCAGTCAGCAGCAGCTGGTATGGGGTTGGTCAAACCCTCCAATATAGAGAAAGAAAAATGGGGTGTACCAGCGCTGGCTGTAATAATTGTATAAAATGGACGGTTTGCTTCATATAAATAATAACAATTTATTTTATACAACACATATTAAAACACACTCATATGCAGATACCTCCCTAAATTGGATCACTAATGCAAGTCCACTCATACATGTAGTAAGTTCTCAACTTCTTATTGGCTAGGACAGTTTCCAATGTGCAGTCACTGTAGAGCGGTAAATATGATTGCTCTTTTACTTTCTCGTCTAGTGTGCATGGGCCTTAAAGGCCCATACACACTAGAAGACTTGAAAGATGTAAAAGATGAACAATTTGGAAGATGAGAGATTTCCCATGATCTCCCTGATAAATGATATTGAGTGTACACACTGTGTGATTTTACAAACGATCTGTTTTGCTGGGATTAAAAGGATTGAGCTGCATGCATGAAAGACTGACGACCTGATTCAAATGACCACGGGTGAGCGCATCGTTTGCTGCATACAATACCATTGTTATTGCTCATATCGATGGAAATAATCTTCTACTGTGTATGGGCCTTAAGAGTTTAAGGAGGGCACACAGGTCACATGAAGAAGACGAAGACTCCTTTGGGACTCCTTAGGGAGTATATGTTTACTAGAAGTCAGTCCTGAGGCTGATTGTAAGTAGAGATGAGCGGGTTCGGTTTGTCGAGATCCAAATTCCCCCAAACTTCATGTGGTTTACACGGGTCCGAGGCAGCCTCGGTTCTTCCCGCCTTACTCACAAAACCCGAACGAGGCAAAACATCATCATCCCGCTGTCGGATTCTCGCGAGATTCGTATTCCATATAAAGAGCCGCGCGTCGCCGCCAATTTCACTCGTGCATTGTACATTGGGGGTCATTCCGAGTTGATCGCTCGTTATTTTTTTCTCGCAACGGAGCGATTAGTCGCTAATGCGCATGCGCAATGTCCGCACTGCGACTGCGCCAAGTAAATTTGCTATGCAGTTAGGGTTTTTTAGGTTTTTTCTTCGTTCTGGTGATCGTAATGTGATTGACAGGAAGTGGGTGTTTCTGGGCGGAAACTGGCCGTTTTATGGGAGTGTGCGAAAAAACGCTACCGTTTCTGGGAAAAACGCGGGAGTGGCTGGAGAAACGGAGGAGTGTCTGGGCGAACGCTGGGTGTGTTTGTGACGTCAAACCAGGAACGACAAGCACTGAACTGATCGCAGATGCCGAGTAAGTCTGGAGCTACTCAGAAACTGCTAAGAGGTGTGTGGTCGCAATTTTGAGAATCTTTCGTTCGCAATTTTAAGAAGCTAAGATTCACTCCCAGTAGGCGGCGGCTTAGCGTGTGTAAAGCTGCTAAAAGCAGCTTGCGAGCGAACAACTCGGAATGAGGGCCATTGAGCGGAGAGGACGTGGCTACGTTCTCTGCCTGAATAGCCCAATATCAGCTAAATATCATCTCAATATCTGTGCTCAGTATCAGTACTGCATTGTGGTGACCAGTATACTACAGTACAATTGTCCATTGCTGTATCATGCTGCTCTGTGTCAGTTCTAATATCCTGAACAGTGCTCAATATCTGTGCTCAGTATCAGTGCTGCATTGTGGTGACCAGTACATAATAGTACAGTACAGTAGTCCATTGCTGTATCTTGCTGCTCCGTGTCAGTTCTAGTATCCTGAACAGTGCTCAATATCTGTGCTCAGTATCAGTGCTGCATTGGGGTGACCAGTATATAGTAGTACAGTACAGTAGTCCATTGCTGTATCTTGCTGCTCCGTGTCAGTTCTAGTATCCTGAACAGTGCTCAATATCTGTGCTCAGTATCAGTGCTGCATTGTGGTGACTAGTATATAGTAGTACAGTACAGTAGTCCATTGCTGTATCTTGCTCCGTGTCAGTTCTAGTATCCTGAACAGTGCTCAATATCTGTGCTCAGTATCAGTGCTGTATTGTGGTGACCAGTATATAGTAGTACAGTAGTCCATTGCTGTATCTTGCTGCTCCGTGTCAGTACTAGTATCCTGAACAGTGCTCAATATCTGTGCTCAGTATCAGTGCTGCATTGTGGTGACCAGTATATTGCAGTACAGTACAGTAGTCCATTGCTGTTTCTTGCTGCTCCATGTCAGTTCTAGTATCCTGAACAGTGCTCAATATCTGTGCTCAGTATCAGTGCTGCATTGTGGTGACTAGTATATTGTAGTACAGTACAGTAGTCCATTGCTGTTTCTTGCTGCTCCATGTCAGTTCTAGTATCCTGAACAGTGCTCAATATATGTGCTCAGTATCAGTGCTGCATTGTGGTGACTAGTATATAGTAGTGCAGTACAGTAGTCCATTGCTGTATCTTGCTGCTCCGTGTCAGTTCTAGTATCCTGAACAGTGCTCAATATCTGTGCTCAGTATCAGTGCTGCATTGTGGTGACCAGTATATAGTAGTACAGTAGTCCATTGCTGTATCTTGCTGCTCTGTGTCAGTTCTAGTATCCTGAATAGTGTTCAATATCTGTGCTCAGTATCAGTGCTGCATTGTGGTGACCAGTACATAATAGTACAGTACAGTAGTCCATTGCTGTATCTTGCTGCTCCGTGTCAGTTCTAGTATCCTGAACAGTGCTCAATATCTGTGCTCAGTATCAGTGCTGCATTGGGGTGACCAGTATATAGTAGTACAGTACAGTAGTCCATTGCTGTATCTTGCTGCTCCGTGTCAGTTCTAGTATCCTGAACAGTGCTCAATATCTGTGCTCAGTATCAGTGCTGCATTGTGGTGACTATAGTAGTACAGTACAGTAGTCCATTGCTGTATCTTGCTCCGTGTCAGTTCTAGTATCCTGAACAGTGCTCAATATCTGTGCTCAGTATCAGTGCTGTATTGTGGTGACCAGTATATAGTAGTACAGTAGTCCATTGCTGTATCTTGCTGCTCCGTGTCAGTACTAGTATCCTGAACAGTGCTCAATATCTGTGCTCAGTATCAGTGCTGCATTGTGGTGACCAGTATATTGTAGTACAGTACAGTAGTCCATTGCTGTTTCTTGCTGCTCCATGTCAGTTCTAGTATCCTGAACAGTGCTCAATATCTGTGCTCAGTATCAGTGCTGCATTGTGGTGACCAGTATACAGTAGTGCAGTACAGTATTCCATTGCTGTATCTTGCTGCTCCGTGTCAGTTCTAGTATCCTGAACAGTGCTCAATATCTGTGCTCAGTATCAGTGCTGCATTGTGGTGACCAGTATATAGTAGTACAGTACAGTAGTACATTGCTGTATCTTGCTGCTCCATGTCAGTTCTAGTATCCTGAACAGTGCTCAATATCTATGCTCAGTATCAGTGCTGCATTGTGGTGACCAGTATATAGTAGTACAGTAGTCCATTGCTGTATCTTGCTGCTCTGTGTCAGTTCTAGTATCCTGAATAGTGCTCAATATCTGTGCTCAGTATCAGTGCTGCATTGTGGTGACCAGTATATAGTAGTGCAGTACAGTAGTCCATTGCTGTATCTTGCTGCTCCGTGTCAGTTCTAGTATCCTGAACAGTGCTCAATATCTGTGCTCAGTATCAGTGCTGCATTGTGGTGACCAGTATATAGTAGTACAGTACAGTAGTCCATTGCTGTATCTTGCTGCTCCGTGTCAGTTCTAGTATTCTCATCAGTGCTCAGTATCACTACTCATTGTCTTGTGCTGCATTGTGGTGACTAAAAGTCCAGTGTCTTGTGCTGCATCTTGCTGCTGTAGGGTGCTGTGGTAGTGTCCTGTCACTGTGCATAGGTCATCATCATTCCAGTCACAGTGGTATCTGGTATCTATCTAATGGTATCTAATTCCAGACATTACTGCAGTCTAATTCCAGATATATTACTGGCATATAATTCCACACATTAAAAAATAGAGAACACAAATGTGGAGGGTAAAATAGGGAAAGATCAAGATCCACTTCCACCTAGTGCTGAAGCTGCTGCCACTAATCATAGCAGAGATGATGAAATGCCATCAACGTCGTCTGCCAAGGCCGATGCCCAATGTCATAGTAGAGAGCATGTAAAATCCCAAAAACATAAGTTCAGTAAAATGACCCAAAAATCTAAATTAAAAGCGTCTGAGGAGAAGCATAAACTTGCCAATATGCCATTTACGACACGGAGTGGCAAGGAACGGCTAAGGCCCTCTCCTATGTTCCTCATGACTAGTGGGTCAGCTTCACATGAGGATGGAAGCACTCATCCTCCCGCTAGAAAAATGAAAAGAGTTAAGCTGGCAAAAGCACAGCAAAGAACTGTGCATTCTTCTAAATCACAAATCCCCAAGGATAGTCCAATTGTGTCAGTTGTGATGCCTGACCTTCCCAACACTGGACGGGCAGAGGTGGCTCCTTCCACCATTTGCATGCCCCCTGCAAGTGCTGGAAGGAGCACCACTGTCCAGTTCCTGATAGTCAAATTGAAGATGTCACTGTTGAAGTACACCAGGATGAGGATATGGGTGTTGCTGGCACTGAGGAGGAAATTGACAAGGAGGATTCTGATGGAGAGGTGTTTTGTTTAAGTCAGGCATCCGGGGAGACACCTGTTGTCCGTGGGATGAATATGGCCATTGACATGCCTGGTCAAAATACAAAAAAAAAAATCACCTCTTCGGTGTGGAATTATTTCAACAGAAATGCGGACAACTGGTGTCAAGCCGTGTGTTTCCTTTGTCAAGCTGTAATAAGTAGGGGTAAGGACGTTAACCACCTCGGAACATCCTCCCTTATACGTCACCTGGAGCGCATTCATCAGAAGTCATTGACAAGTTCAAAAACCTTGGGTGACAGCGGAAGCAGTCCACTGACAACTCAATCCCTTCTTCCTCTTGTACCCAAGCTCCTGCAAACCACACCATCAACTCTCTCAATGTCAATTTCCTCCTTAGACAGGAACGCCAATAGTCCTGCAGGCCATGTCACTGGCAAGTCTGACGAGTCCTCTCCTAACTGGGATTCCTCCGATGGATCCTTGAGTGTAACGCCTACTGCTGCTGGCGCTGCTGTTGTTGCTGCTGGGAGTCGATAGTCATCCCAGAGGGTAAGTCGGAAGACCACTTGTACTACTTCCAGTAAGCAATTGACTGTCCAACAGTCCTTTGCGAGGAAGATGAAATATCACAGCAGTCATCCTGTTGCAAAGCAGATAAATCAGGCCTTGGCAACTACGTTGGTGTTAGACGTGCGTCCGGTATCTGCCGTTAGTTCCCAGGAACTTAGAGAATTGCTTGAGGTAGTGTGTCCCCGGTACCAGTGGCGGAACAAGCAAGCGGTGGGCCCAGGTGCGACAAAATGCTTTGGGCCCCCCCCCCCCTCCCCATCCAAGTCCACCCCAGGGGCAGTGCGCGCCGTAGGCGCGCGCAAAAATACATAGTGGCGTGGCTTCGTGGGGAAGGGGTGTGGCCACAAAATAATACCAACACAGTAGTCTCCATTATTCAAATTACGCCGCACAGTAGCACCACTACACCAGGTAGAGACCCTTTTACACCTTACAGCGAACAGATTCCTCTTTTTACACATTACAGCAGACAGCGTGCCCTTTTTACACATAACGGCAGACCGCGTGCCCTTGTTACACATTACGGCAGACAGCGTGCCCTTTTTACACATTACAGCAGACAGCGTGCCCTTGTTACACATAGCGGCAGACAGCGTGCCCTTTTTACACATTACAGCAGACAGCGTGCCCTTGTTACACATTACGGCAGACCGCGTGCCCTTGTTACACATTACGGCAGACAGCGTGCCCTTGTTACACATTACGGCAGACAGCGTCCCCATTTTTACACATTACGGCAGGCAGATTCCCCATTTTTACACATAGCAGCAGGCAGATTCCCCATTTTTACACATAGCGTCAGGCAGTCCCCCTGTTTTACACATAGCGTCAGGCAGTCCCCCTTTTTTACACATTACGGCAGGCAGATTCCCCTTTTTACACATTGCGTCGGGCAGATTACCCCTTTTTACACATAGCGGCAGGCAGTCCCCCATTTTTACACATTGCGGCAGGCTGATTCCCCCTTTTTACACATTGCGGCAGGCAGTCCCCCCTTTTTACACATTGCGGCAGGCAGTCCCCCCTTTTTACACATTGCGGCAGGCAATCCCCCCTTTTTACACATTGCTGCAGGCAGTCCCCCCTTTTTACACATTGCTGCAGGCAGTCCCCCCTTTTTACACATTGCGGCAGGTATGCCCCCCTTTTTACACATTGCGGCATGTAGTCCCCCCTTTTTACACAGTGCAGCAGGTAGTCCCCCATTTTTACACAGTGCGGCAGGTAGTCCCCCATTTTTACACATTGCGGCAGGCAGGCACAAGAAAGAAGGAAAGAAAGAAGGAAAGAAGGAAAGAAAGAAAGAAAGAAAGAAAGAAAGAAAGAAAGAAAGAAAGAAAGAAAGAAAGAAAGAAAGAAAGAAAGAAAGAAAGAAAGAAAGAAAGAAGAATTATACTTACCCTCTCCGCTGGCTCAGGCTCCTCGGTGCAGCGTCAGAGACGATTCCCGGGCTGGAGAGAAGGAGGAGGAGGGAGGCTGAGAAGGGAGCCGCAGCAGCGCTGTGTTACTGGTGGAGGCGCTGCTGATGCTGCCCCTCTGCTTCCCTATAGGCTGTTCTCGGAAGACAGCCTATAGGGAAGCAGAGGGGCAGCAGCAGCAGCGCCTCCACCAGTAACAAAGCGCTGCTGCGGCTCCCTTCTCAGCCTCCCTCCTCCTCCTTCCCCCGTCTGTAGTACCGCTGCTCCTCTCCTCTCCTCTCTTCGCCGGGCGGCTGTGCGCTGCGGGCAGCGGTTGCCCGCAGCGCACAGCGGCATGTAATGAGTCAGTTTGACTCATTACATGCTTGGGCCCCTGGACAGAGGCGGGCCCCAGTGCAGTGCACTGCCTGCACTGCCGGTAGTTCCGCCTCTGCCCGGTACCAAATCCCATCTAGATTCCACTTCTCTAAGCAGGCGATACCGAAAATGTACACAGATGTCAGAAAAAGAGTCACCAGTGTCCTAAAAAATGCAATTGTAACCCAATATCCACTTAACCACGGACATGTGGACAAGTTGAGCAGTGCAGACTAAGGACTATATGACTGTGACAGCCCACTGGGTAGATGTATTGCCTCCCGCAGAAACAACAGCAGCGGCGGCACCAGTAGCAGCATCTCGCAAACGCCAACTCGTTCCTAGGCAGGCTACGCTTTGTATCACCGCTTTCCATAAGAGGCACACAGCTGACAACCTCTTACAGAAACTGAGGAACATCATTGCAGATTGGCTCACCCCAATTAGACTCTCCTGGAGATTTGTGACATCGGACAACGCCACCAATATTGTGCGTGCATTACATGTGGGCAAATTCCAGCACGTCCCATGTTTTGCACATACAATTCATTTGGTGGTGCAGAATTTTTTTTTAAATGACAGGGGCGTGCATGGGATGCTGTCAGTGGCCCGAAGAATTGCGGGCCACTTTCGGCATTCAGACACCGCGTGCCGAAGACTGGAGCACCAGCAAACACTCCTGAACATGCCGTGCCATCAGCTGAAGCAAGAGGTGGTAACGAGGTGGAACTCAACCCTCTATATGCTTCAGAGGATTGAGGAGCAGCAAAAGGCCGTTCAAACCTATACATCTGCCTACGATATAGGCAAAGGATGGGGAATACAGCTAACCCAAGCGCAGTGGAGAATGATTTCAACTAGAGATGAGCGGGTTCGGTTTCCGAACCCCCCCGAACTTCACCCATTTTACACGGTTCCGAGGCAGCCTCGGATCTTCCCGCCTTGCTCGGTTAACCAGAACGCGCCCGAACGTCATCATCCCGCTGTCGGATTCTCGCAGGATTCTTCGCCGCCAATTTCACTCGTCCATTGGAGATTGAACGGAGAGGACGTGGCAGCGTTCTCTCCCTGAAAAGCTCCGTAATCTGTGCTCAGTTTGCTGCAAATATCTGTGCTCAGTGTGCTGCAAATATCTGTGCTCAGTGTGCTGCAAATAATCTGTGCTCAGTGTGCTGAAAATATCTACGTTCTCTGCCTGAAAATGCTCCATATCTGTGCTCAGTGTGCTGCAAATATCTGATCAGTGTGCTGCATTGTGGGGACTGGGGACCACCAGTATAAGTATATACATGATGTGGCCATTCACTGGTACCTGGTGACAGAACGTATACTGGATTCCCTCACAATGTAACCTTATATCTGTCATCTATATAATAATTATAGTAGTACAGTACAGTAGGCCATTGCTGTATCTTGCAGCTGTGTCACTGCAAGTATCCATTCCATATCTGTGCGGCATTTTTGTGAGCAGTATATATAGTATTACAGTGCAGCATTTTGGTGACTAACAGTATATAGTTGTACAGTAGGCCATTGCTGTATCTTGCAGCTCTGTGTCACTGCAAGTATCCATTCCATATCTGTGCGGCATTTTTGTGAGCAGTATATATAGTATTACAGTGCAGCATTTTGGTGACTAACAGTATATAGTTGTACAGTAGGCCAATGCTGTATCTTGCAGCTCTGTGTCACTGCAAGTATCCATCCATTCCATTTTCTTCCAGTGATTTGGACCAATAATACCATTGATTAGAACGAATAATTCCAGTGATTTTGTCATTTTCTTCTAGTGATTTGGACCAATAATACCATTGATTAGAATGAATAATTCCAGTGATTTTGTCATTTTCTTCCAGTGATTTGGACCAATAATACCATTGATTAGAACGAATAATTCCAGTGATTTTGTAATTTTCTTCCAGTGATTTGGACCAATAATACCATTGATTAGAACGAATAATTCCTGTGATATTGAGGTGTTTGTGTCGCTTAGCTTAGCCGTCCAGCGACCACAGTGCACCTCTTTTTCTCTTTTCTTTGCATCATGTGCTGTTTGGGGCCAATTTTTTTAAGTGCCATCCTGTCTGACACTGCTTTGCTTAGTCATCCAGCGACCTCGGTGCACATTTTAGGACTAAAAATAGTATTGTGAGGTGTTCAGAATAGACTGGAAATGAGTGGAAATTGTGGTTATTGAGGTTAATAATACTATAGGATCAAAATTACCCCCAAATTCTATGATTTAAGCCGTTTTTCAGGGTTTTTTGGGAAAAAAAACACCCGAATCCGACAAAAAATTTTCAGGGAGGTTTTGCCAAAACGCGTCCGTATTCAAAACACGGCCGCGGAACCGAATCCAAAACCAAAACACAAAACCCGAAAAATGTCCGGTGCACATCTCTAATTTCAACGTTGTGCAAGGTTCTGCAACCCTTTGAACTTGCCACAGGTGAAGTCAGTTCAGACACTCTCAGCCTGAGTCAGGTCATTCCCCTCATCAGGCTTTTGCAGAAGCAGCTGGAGAGATTGAAGGAGGAGCTAAAACAGAGCGATTCCGCTAGGCATGTGGGACTTGTGGATGGAGCCCTTCATTCGCTTAACCAGGATTCGTGATTGGTCAGTCTGTTGAAATCAAAGCACTACATTTTGGCCACCGTGCTCGGTCCTAGGTTTAAAGCCTGCGTTGTATCTCTCTTTCCGGCAGACACAAGTCTGCAGATGTTCAAAGACCTGCTGGTGAGACAATTGTCAAGTCAAGCGAAACGTGACCCACCATCAGCTCCTCCTTCATTTTCTCATGCCACTGGAGCTGCCTGGAAAAGGATAAAACTTTCAAAACCACCCGCTGGCAGTGATGCAGGGCAGTCAGGAGCGATAGCTGACATCTGGTCCGGACTGAAGGACCTGTCAAGGATTACTGACATGTCGTCTACTGTCACTGCATATGATTCTGTCACCATTGAAAGAACGGTGGAGGATTATATGAGTGACAGCATCACTGTAGGCATGTCAGACAGTCCGTACGTATACTGGCAGAAAAAAGAGGCAATTTGGAGGCCCTTGCACAAACTGGCTTTATTCTACCTAAGTTGCCCTCCCTCCAGTGTGTACTCCGAAAGAGTGTTTAGTGCAGCAGCTCACCTTGTCAGCGATCGGCGTAGGAGGTTACTTCCAGAAAATGTGGAGAAGATAATGTTCATCAAAATGAATTATAATCAATTCCTCCGTGGAGACATTTACCAGCAATTGCCTCCAGAAAGTACACAGGGACCTGTGATAGTGTATTCCAGTGAGGACGAATTAATACTCTGTGAGGAGGGGGATGTACAGTGAAAGGGGTGAGGAATCGGACGATGAGGAGGAGGTATACATCCTGCCACTGTAGAGCCAGTTTGTGCAAGGAGAGATTGATTGCTTCTTTTTTGGTGGGGGGCCCAACCAACCAGTCATTTCAGCCACAGTCGTGTGGCAGACCCTGTCGCTGAAATTATGGGATTGTTAAAGTGTGCATGTCCTGTTTATACAACATAAGGGTGGGTGGGAGGGCCCAAGGACAATTCCATCTTGCACCTCTTTTTTTTAATTTATCTTTGCATCATGTGCTGTTTGGGGACTATTTTTTTAAGTGCCATCCTGTCTGACACTGCAGTGCCACCCCTAGATGGGCCAGGTGTTTGTGCCGCCCACTTGGGTCGCTTAGCTTAGTCATCCAGTGACCTTGGTGCAAATTTTAGGACTAAAAATAGTATTGTGAGGTGTTCAGAATAGACTGGAAATGAGTGGAAATTATGATTATTGATGTTAATAATACTATAGGATCAAAATTACCCTCAAATTCTATGATTTAAGCTGTTTTGGAAAAAAAACACCTGAATACAAAACGCACCCGAATCCGACAAAAATTCTTAAGGAGGTTTTGCCAAAACGCATCCGAATCCAAAACACGACCGCGGAACCAAAACCAAAACACAAAACCCGAAAAATGCCCGCTGGACATCTCTAATTGTAAGCTTGAGAACAGTTAAACCCCAAGGTTGTTGGGACAGTGCCATTTTTAAGAATGTTAGGCTGCACTTTTGATATTTAGATAGATGGAGTCTGAGTTTTAGAATATTGGCTGTTGGTTAGCAGCACTTCCTCTTGTTTTCTGTAAATCCCTCCCACTGTCTTTTTTTTTTGTTATTGTCATCGTCTTCCTTTGGTGGTGGAAAGCATGGCTGTATAGTTCATTTCGTATTATTTATTAGCTGGGTTTGCTTTCCCCAGCAATTCTTAATAGGCCAATTGCATCTGCTGGGAAATGATAGAGCACATCAGGGTGTATTTGATTTTGTGGGAGAGTTGAACATCAGTGTTTGCGTTCTTTGCATATATTTTGGCTTGTCTTTTCTCTTTTCTGTTGCCCGTCATCATAATAAAACCAATCAATATTAATAAAATATAATGTCAAATAATAATTGACATAATTGAAATGTCAACTACTGTTGTCGTGTATATTTGTTTGTCCGTTGTCATGTATATTTGTTTTATTAAATAAGCTATAAATATGGTTAATTATATTAAAGAGATATCTGTGAAACTTCAGCCAATGGGGGGTTTAGCTAAGCCCTTTCTTAGATACTTCTATTCCAATATACAGTTTACATTTAGAATCTCCCCCGCCAAACAATCAGGTTGGGATGCCGGCGGTCAGAATTCAGACCATGGCATACCGAAGATTGTAATTCTGACAGGAGAAGGTAAGTATACCTTCCCCGTCTCTTAACCCCTAACCCCGCCACCCCACTGCCTATGCCTCCCCCCCCTCCCCCCTTTGCAGTCTAACGCTAACCCTCCCGGGGAAGGGGGGATGTCGGGCACTAACCCACCCTCCCCAAAGCCTAAACCTAACCCCCTGGGCCCGCAGCCTAACCCTAACCTTCCCCCGCAGCCTAAACCTAACCTCCACTCTCCACGACTTACCTGTTCTGAGTCCTGCTGGCTTGACATTTGGCATCCTGGCTGTCAGGATTACGGTGCCGGGATGGTGAACCTATTCAGGATGACCTTGTCGGCATTCTGAATAGTGTCAGGATGCCGGCATTGGGATTCTGACAGCCAGTATCCTGACAGCCAGGATCCTGACCAGATCCCAAACAATCCTGTGCTTGCCTGTGCAATGGACCAGCTTGATTTTCTTAATTACCTCCATCCCACTGAACTATTATCGGTGATTGTTAAATGTATATTATATGTATATATTCTAGATGTGCTGTTCAGAGTTTTTTTTTTTTAAATGTGAAAGAGTGAATTCTAGCGAATAAAACAAAAGTAGTCACAGAATAGGTCAACAGCGAGAAAGCATTTATATATAAGTATTAATATGTATCAAAGAGCAACCTCAATCTTCTCACTCTCCTGCAAGACAAACATGTCATTTTAGTCTATTAGGAAATGTGTATTCTAATGTAATACAATATCTCAGCGAGGAGCAGCCTTATTCATTTATTGTGTGAATTCACAAAACTGTTTCTTGCTTGAGGGACAGAAAAAATATCAACATACAAAGACTCAGCTCTTATTTAAAGAACACTTTGATTTCTAAAAAAAAAAGTAAAACAGTACATTGTGTATTTGCCCATCAATTTAGGAGGACCGAAATAGCTACAGTATGAAAAGGTTACATTTTGTGGTTATCATGAGTAAATATGTCACAAAAAAAACATTTTGTGACAGAAAGTAGAAAGACTTATTCATTGCGAGATGTACAGTATATAACGAGTTTGTTATGTTCAGTATTAAGATACTGTAGGATAAGACTGAAGGGGGCTATTCAATAGTTTAACGTGCCCGATCTCTTGTCTGCAGTGATGGGAGATCGGTGGGGAGGGGGAAATATTCAACTGGGTTTTATATTGCGCTGATCGAAACCAGACAGGACGGGTTTAGCCACGTAAAACAGCTAAACCTGCCAAAAGTGCTGGGCATGACGTGAGAAGTGTGGGTCACTTTTCTCACACTTTAGCGCGCCAGCACGGGGGGCTGCGAGGTGAAATATGTCTCCTTGTGGCTCATCGCACCAGAATTTTGGCGAGCATATATGGCTGGTTGGCCATTCCTATATTTTTTGGGCGGCAAGGCATCCCAGGGCACTTATGGCAGCTGATGTTTTTGGGTCTAGGGAATTTCGATGGTTAGGTGTCAGAGGTATGTTGGGGGGTGACTTGTTGCGGCTCCTTTTTTCCCGTGAGCGCCGCTGGGGTCGCCCTAGTTGTATTGTCCTTCATTTAGGTGGTAATGATCTAGGTCGAGTTAAGAGCTTAGATTTGATTTGTCCGTTAAGGCGGATTTGGTGGCGATTCGTTGTCATTGGCCAGGAGTGCGCATTGTTTGGTCGGAGATAGTGCCGTGTTTTCATTGGCGTGGGGCAGTGCGTTTCTCGGCGCTGGAGAAGGCCCGCAAGAAGGTGAATTCGGCAGTGTCTCTCTTTGTTAGGGCCATAGATGGAGTGGCTATCAGGCATCCTTTACTTGTGCTGCGTAATAGGCAGTTATACAAGGAGGATGGGGTTCATCTTTCTCCGGAAGGAGTGCAGATTTTCCTGGAGGATATTTTTGGTCCTTTTCGGTAGGGCTATTTAGTTTGTTCTTAGTTGGTTTTGGTTGCTGGTTGCGGATGGCGGTGGTGGTTTGTAAACCTTTGTGGCGGGAAGTCGCTACCAACCAGCTGTCACACAGGCATAAGTGGTCATTGTGGGGCTCCCTCTTTAGAAGGACGGCAGGTGTGTCCTTCTCTTGCGGTTGGACATTTAGATGTTCCCCTGCGGGAACCGAACGTTTGCCAGAGAAAAGAGGGGTGAGGCCAGCACAATGCGGGTTATGCGGGAAGGAGGCGGGGTCTGGGTACTCCCCTCCTTGGTTTGGTGGTTTTCATCTAGGTGACTGGTGCTGGTGTCTGGTAGCGACTTTCTGTTTGCCATCCTCCAAGCTAAATTGAAATCTATAATCTAAATTAATTCTAATTCGATCACAATTATAGTTTAAAGAGTTGGTCAGCGATCAATAAACATCGTCTGACCTTTAACTCCAGCTACCGTGTCCGTGTCTTTATTTCAGTGTGTTGTGTCGTGTTATTTTAGTGATAAGCTAACTTAAGAAAAAGGTTTATGTAATCACAATAAAGTTATGGGCGCCTTATACACCAAAACCATAATTTACTTATATGCTTAGGGATGAATTCACACAATGTCAAATTGCATTTGGAATGTATTGCATAGGGATCACATTTATCATGTATATTGTGCTTAGTGAGAAGAAATATCACAGTGAATAATATATATTGCAAACAAGAAACCCCGCTTTGCAGACAGCACTGTTAGTATCATTACTTAACAAAACTTCCCAAGATATGTTGTTACTAACATTGGTGTATCTAATGGGTACAATATGTGCGATGCACACAGGCCCCTGGGTCCAGGGAGGGCCCAGACTGCACACACTGCACCCATTTTAATATCTACCTTTCCGGAGTCCAGCGTCGGGCACTGCAGTCGCAGTGGAAATAGCCACCAAAATGGCTTCCGCCCAGGCGCAGTAGCCAAATTGATCACCGGATCACGGCGGGTGCCATGTTTCCGAAGACCTGCACAGTAGACTCCGGCACAATGACGGAGTCTACAGCACCGTACAGAGGAGGGGGCCCACCCGGAGGTGCACATGGGCCCCCTTTGTGGAGCTAGACACGTCCGTTGGGCAGAGAATGACACATTCCCCTCGGCGGCGTGCCGCACTGTGCGCGCACATCCTACTGTAATCTCTGTGATTCTAGTTTTCAAAAGTAGATAAGTATACCCCTGGCCTTGTAAAATATGTGCTGCTCACTCTCAGCACTTGCCAGCACCTGCAAGGCAGTTGGGTGTAGCCTGTCTGTGATGTCAGTTACGGGGAGAGTAATCAAATCTTGGAGAGAGATAATGTGGAGATAGATAATGGGGTCTACATAAAGAAAGTGAAAAGAGAATTGTTAAGTAAAAATTCATGCAAACTTACTGTACCTTTCTGGCGAAGCAATGCGGTATCCAGGGCTCCGGCGATCCTCTCTTCAGCTGTGGTCCACTGCGAAGCATGGAGTCTGCAGCCAGGTCCTGTTCTGCACATGTGGCGGCGGCCAAGCTCATGGAAGGCTGCAGGTGCTGCTGGGACATCATGGGGACGCTTTCCTGAAATGGCGAATCTAAAAAAACAGAAGAGGAAAGCTTTTTCCGTCCTTTCATGAATCACACTCACAATACTAAAGTATGGTGATGTGACTCAGCAACGAAACGGGGGTGCCGCTGGGTAAGTCAGAAATTTCTCTACAGTAACCCACTCTGTGACTAGCAGTAAGCAGAGAAAAGCCTTGTTTACAGCAAAACAGGGCTTTATCTACTCTATGAATAGACCCCAAAGTACTAACCACTCAGCTCCTGTCATGTTACAGGCTGTGCTTAAAAAAATACAGTTAAGAGTTGATTGGTTGGTAGTTTATCTCTCTCCACATTATCTCTCTCCTTGCTTTGATAAACCACCTCCTTAGTAAAGAACATATTTCTTGAAGGTGCGCTAGTGGAGAGCTTTAAACTGAGCAATTATACTGAATAATGGTCTTGCTGATTACTACACGGCCGTCTATGTGATCTCTGTCAAACTGAACCCCTGATTTTTACTCCAGACAACGGGATCAAGAATAAAAAGTAAGAGCAGAGTATCCTGCATTTGCTGGTGTATCTGAAAATATCAAGAAAAGTAAGGCAGGCACTTTAGTGACCTTAGCCACGGTGCAAGGGCGTGGGTACCCAGGGCCAGTTCTGGGGCTTTGCGCGCCCCGGGCGGCAATGGGGGGCGTGGCTTCGTACAGGGGGCATGGTCATTTACGCCCCCTGTACAGACTACTGTAGCGCTCTGAAATGTGCCCCCCGCTGGCCGCTGGCCGCTGTGAAGCCCTTCGTGGAGAGGTCCTTTAATGTGCGGTGTGCGATGACGTCACCGCGCACCACACAGCAAAGGTCCTCTCCACGAAGGGAAACTAGACGCGTAGCATCTAGTTCCCTTCGTGGAGAGGACCTTTGCTGTGCGGTGCGTGATTACGTCATTGCGCACTGCACAGTAAAGGACCTCTCCACGAAGGGAAACTCTAGTTTCCCTTCACAGCGGCCAGCGGCAGCGGGGGGCAGCGGGCAGCGGGGGGCACAGCAGCAGCGGATCTTGCCATTGTGCGGCGCCCTCCGGAAGGCAAAAGTCCTGCTTGCCCGTGGCAAGATCCGCTACTGGATAGGTGCAGGGGATGCGGCTGCTATAGGGCCCGAGCCATCTCTGGGGCCCGAGCCTTCCCCTGCACCCAGCTACTGAGCCCCGGCGCTGGCATCTTGTACATTACAAGAAGTGTGCTGCTGTACTGCAGCCACACCTACTCACCTGGCCGTCTCTGCCTCCACTGGGTACTAACTAATGCTAGGAGGAGGCGTGGCTGAGTATGCAGGGACGTCCAACATCCCCGGGCCATGGCCACGCCTCCTCCCATCGTCTGTGAAGAGACTGTGGTGGTCATTCCGAGTTGATCTCTCATTATTTTTTTTCGCAACGAAGCGATTAGTCGCTAATGCGCATGCGCAATGTCCGCAGTGCGACTGCACCAAGTAAATTTGCTATGCAGTTAGGTTTTTTACTGACGGCATTACAAGGTTTTTTCTTCGTTCTGGTGATCGTAATGTGATTGACAGGAAGTGGGTGTTTCTGGGCGGAAACTGGCCGTTTTATGGGTGTGTGTGAAAAAACGCTACCGTTTCTGGGAAAAACGCAGGAGTGGCTGGAGAAACGGAGAAGTGTCTGGGAGAACGCTGGGTGTGTTGTAGTGATGAGCGGGTTCGGTTCCTCGGAATCCGAACCTGCCCGAACTTCACCTTTTTTTTACACGGGTCCGAGCGACTCGGATCCTCCCGCCTTGCTCGGTTAACCCGAGCGCGCCCGAACGTCATCATCCCGCTGTCGGATTCTCGCGAGACTCGGATTCTATATAAGGAGCCGCGCATCGCCGCAATTTTCATACGTGCATTGAGATTGATAGGGAGAGGACGTGGCTGGCGTCCTCTCCGAGTCCGTTGTATTATATTAGAACTTAGTTAGTTATAATTGTGGGGAGGATTGGGGACGGGGAGCAGCTGTTAGGGAGTACAGTGCAGGGTTTTGAGTTTAATCCGTTGTTTATCTGCCTGAAAAAAAACGCTCCACCATATCTGTGCTCACTCAGTGTGCTGCACTGCTGCATGATATATCTGTGCTGAGTGCACTGCTCACACTGCCTAATTGTGGGGACTGGGGAGCAGTTATAGCAGGAGTACAGTGCACAGTTTTGCTGACAGTGACCACCAGTCCAGTATACGTTTGTCTGCCTGAAAAACACTGTGGTGTTTTTTTTTTTCCTTTCTTCATGCTAGTTTGTTTAGCAGTCTGCTGACACTGCAGTGTCCACCAGGTCCGTTATACAGTATATTATATATATAATTAAGCACTAAGCAGCAGTATGGTAGGCCACGGCTGTACCTACCTCTGTGTCGACTCGTCACTCGTCGTCCATAAGTATAAGTAATACTATCCATCCATCAACATTGTATACCTGTGGTGTTTTTTTTTTTCTTTCTTCATACTAGTTTAGCAGTCTGCTGCTGACACTGTCCACCAGGTCCGTTATACAGTATATTATATTTATATATAAGCACTAAGCAGCAGTACGGTAGGCCACGGCTGTACCTACCTCTGTGTCGTCACTCGTCGTCCATAAGTATAAGTAATACTATACTATCCATCCATCTACATTGTATACCTGTGGTGTTTTTTTTTTCTTTCTTCATACTAGTTTAGCAGTCTGCTGACACTGTCCACCAGGTCCGTTATACACACAGTATATTATATTTATATATAAGCACTAAGCAGCAGTACGGTAGGCCACGGCTGTACCTACCTCTGTGTCGTCAGTGCACTCGTCGTCCATAAGTATAAGTAATACTATACTATCCATCCATCTACATTGTATACCTGTGGTGGTTTTTTTTTTCTTTCTTCATACTAGTTTAGCAGTCTGCTGACACTGTCCACCAGGTCCATTATACAGTATATTATATTTATATATAAGCACTAAGCAGCAGTACGGTAGGCCACGGCTGTACCTACCTCTGTGTCGTCACTCGTCGTCCATAAGTATAAGTAATACTATACTATCCATCCATCTACATTGTATACCTGTGGTGTTTTTTTTTTCTTTCTTCATACTAGTTTAGCAGTCTGCTGACACTGTCCACCAGGTCCGTTATACAGTATATTATATTTATATATAAGCACTAAGCAGCAGTACGGTAGGCCATGGCTGTACCTACTTCTGTGTCGTCACTCGTCGTCCATAAGTATAAGTAATACTATACTATTCATCCATCTACATTGTATACCTGTGGTGTTTTTTTTTTCTTTCTTCATACTAGTTTAGCAGTCTGCTGACACTGTCCACCAGGTCCGTTATACAGTATATTATATTTATATATAAGCACTAAGCAGCAGTACGGTAGGCCACGGCTGTACCTACCTCTGTGTCGTCACTCATCGTCCATAAGTATAAGTAATACTATACTATCCATCCATCTACATTGTATACCTGTGGTGTTTTTTTTTTCTTTCTTCATACTAGTTTAGCAGTCTGCTGACACTGTCCACCAGGTCCGTTATACAGTATATTATATTTATATATAAGCACTAAGCAGCAGTACGGTAGGCCACGGCTGTACCTACCTCTGTGTCGTCACTCGTCGTCCATAAGTATAAGTAATACTATACTATCCATCCATCTACATTGTATACCTGTGGTGTTTTTTTTTTTTCTTTCTTCATACTAGTTTAGCAGTCTGCTGACACTGTCCACCAGGTCCGTTATACAGTATATTATATTTATATATAAGCACTAAGCAGCAGTACGGTAGGCCACGGCTGTACCTACCTCTGTGTCGTCACTCGTCGTCCATAAGTATAAGTAATACTATACTATCCATCCATCTACATTGTATACCTGTGGTGTTTTTTTTTTTCTTTCTTCATACTAGTTTAGCAGTCTGCTGACACTGTCCACCAGGTCCGTTATACAGTATATTATATTTATATATAAGCACTAAGCAGCAGTACGGTAGGCCACGGCTGTACCTACCTCTGTGTCGTCACTCGTCGTCCATAAGTATAAGTAATACTATACTATCCATCCATCTACATTGTATACCTGTGGTGGCTTTTAGTTGTGCGCAAAATATGGAGAACAAAAATGTGGAGGTTAAAAAAATAAGATTTTACTCACCGGTAAATCTATTTCTCGTAGTCCGTAGTGGATGCTGGGAACTCCGTAAGGACCATGGGGAATAGCGGCTCCGCAGGAGACTGGGCACAACTAAAGAAAGCTTTAGGTCACCTGGTGTGCACTGGCTCCTCCCACTATGACCCTCCTGCAAGCCTCAGTTAGGACACTGTGCCCGGACGAGCTGACATAATAAGGAAGGATTTTGAATCCCGGGTAAGACTCATACCAGCCACACCAATCACACCGTATAACTCGTGATACTATACCCAGTTAACAGTATGAATATAACTGAGCCTCTCAACAGATGGCTCAACAATAACCCTTTAGTTAGGCAATAACTATATACAAGTATTGCAGACAATCCGCACTTGGGATGGGCGCCCAGCATCCACTACTGACTACGAGAAATAGATTTACCGGTGAGTAAAATCTTATTTTCTCTGACGTCCTAGTGGATGCTGGGAACTCCGTAAGGACCATGGGGATTATACCAAAGCTCCCAAACGGGCGGGAGAGTGCGGATGACTCTGCAGCACCGAATGAGAGAACTCCAGGTCCTCCTCAGCCAGGGTATCAATTTTGTAGAATTTAGCAAACGTGTTTGCCCCTGACCAAGTTGCAGCTCGGCAAAGTTGGAAAGCCGAGACCCCTCGGGCAGCTGCCCAAGATGAGCCCACCTTCCTTGTGGAATGGGCTTTTACAGATTTTGGCTGCGGTAGTCCAGCCGCAGAATGCGCCAGCTGAATTGTGCTACAAATCCAGCGAGCAATAGTCTGCTTAGAAGCAGGTGCACCCAACTTGTTGGGTGCATACAGGATAAAGAGCGAGTCAGTCTTCCTGACTCCAGCTGTCCTGGAAACATACATTTTTAGGGCCCTGACTACATCCAACAACTTGGAAGCCTCCAAGTCATTTGTAGCCGCAGGCACCACGATAGGTTGGTTCAGATGAAAAGCTGATACCACTTTGGGGAGAAACTGGGGACGAGTCCTCAATTCTGCCCTATCCATATGGAAAATCAGATAAGGACTTTTATACGACAAAGCCGCCTATTCTGATACACGCCTGGCCGAAGCCAAGGCCAATAACATGACCACTTTCCGCGTGAGATATTTTAGATCCACGGTTTTTAGTGGCTCACACCAATGTGATTTTAAGAAACTCAACACCACGTTGAGAACCCAAGGTGCCACTGGAGGCACAACCGGGGCTGAATATGCAGCACTCCTTTTACAATGTCTGAACTTCAGGTACTGAAGCTAGTTCTTTCTGGAAGAAAATCGACAGAGCCGAGATCTGTATCTTAATGGAGCCTAATTTTAGGCCCATAGACACTCCTGCTTGTAGGAAATGCAGAAATCGACCTAGTTAAAATTCCTCTGTTGGGGCCTTTTTTGGCCTCACACCAAGCAACATATTTCCGCCATATGCGGTGATAATGTTTTGCAGTTACATCTTTCCTGGCTTGAATCAGCGTAGGACTGACTTCCTCCGGAATGCCCTTTTCCTTTAGGATCCGGCGTTCAACCGCCATGCCGTCAAAACGTAGCCGTGGTAAGTCTTGGAACAGACAGGGCCCCTGCTGCCGCAGGTCCTGTCTGAGCGGCAGAGGCCATGGGTCCTCTGATATAATTTCTTGAAGTTCTGGGTACCAAGCTCTTCTTGGCCAATCCGGAACCACGAGTATTGTTCTTACTCCTCGCCTTCCTATTATTCTCAGTACCTTTTGTATGAGAGGCAGAGGGGGGAACACATAAACCGACTGGTACACCCACGGTGTTACCAGAGCGTCCACAGCTATCGCCTGAGGGTCCCTTGACCTGGCGCAATATCTTTTATAGCTTTTTGTTGAGGCGGGACGCCATCATGTCCACCTGTGGCCTTTCCCAATGGTGTACAATCCTTTGGAAGACTTCTGGATGAAATCCCCACTCTCCCGGGTGGAGGTCGTGTCTGCTGAGAAGATCTGCTTCCCAGTCGTCCACTACGGGAATGAACACTGCTGACAGTGCTAACACATGATTTTCCGCCCATCGGAGAATCCTTGTGGCTTCTGCCATCGCCATCCTGCTTCTTGTGCCGCCCCGTTGGTTTACATGGGCGACTGCCGTGATGTTGTCTGATTGGATCAGTACCGGCTGGTTTTGAAGCAGAGGCCTTGCCTGACTCAGGGCATTGTAAATGGCCCTCAGTTCAAGAATATTTATGTGTAGGGAAGTCACCTGACTTGACCAAAGTCCCTGGAAGTTTCTTCCCTGTGTGACTGCCCCCCAGCCTCAAAGGCTGGCATCCATGGTCACTAGGACCTAGTCCTGTATGCCGAACCTGCGGCCCTCTTGAAGATGGGCACTCTGCAGCCACCACAGTAGAGATACCCTGGTCCTTGAAGACAGGGTTATCAGCCGATGCATCTGAAGATGTGATCCGGGCCACTTGTCCAACAGGTCCCACTGAAAAGTTCTTGCATGGAACCTGCCGAATGGGATTGCTTCGTAGGAAGCTACCATCTTTCCCAGGACTCGCGTGCAATGATGCACCGATACCTGTTTTGGCTTCAGGAGGTCTCTGACTAGAGATGACAGTTCCTTGGCTTTCTCCTCCGGGAGAAACACTTATTTCTGTTCTGTGTCCAGAACCATCCCCAGGAACAGTAGACGACACGTAGGAACCAGCTGTGACTTTGGACTGTTTAGAATCCAACCGTGCTGTTGTAGCATTTTCCAAAATAGTGCTTCCCCGACTAGCAACTGCTCCTTGGACCTTGCCCTTATAAGGAGATTGTCCAAGTACGGGATAATTAAAACTCCCTTTTTTCGAAGGAGTATCATCATTTCGGCCATTACCTTGGTAAACACCCTCGGTGCCATGTACAGTCCAAACGGCAGTGTCTGGACTTGGTAATGGTAATCCTGTACCACAAATCTGACATACTCCTGGCGAGGATGGTAAATGGGGACATGCAGGTAAGCATCCTTGATGTCCCGGGATCCCATGTAATCCCCCTCGTCCAGGCTTGCAATAACCGCCCTGAGCGATTCCATCTTGAACTTGAATTTTTTTATGTATGTGTTCAAGGATTTTAAATATAAAATGGGTCACACCGAACCATGCGGTTTCGGTACCCCAAACCGTGTGGAATAGTAACCCCGTCCTTGTTGAAGTAGGGGCACCTTGAGTATTACCTGCTGGGAATACAGCTTATTAATTGCCTCTAGCGCAGCCTCCCTGCCTGAGGGAGTTGTCGGCAAGGCATATTTGAGGAAACGGCGGGGGGGAGACATCTCGAATTCCAGCTTGTACCCCTGAAATACTACTTGAATGAAACAGGGATCCACCTGTGAGCGAGCCCACTGACCGCTGAAATTTTTGAGACGGCCCCCCACCGTACCTGGCTACACCTGTGGAGCCCCCGCGTCATGCTGTGGACTCAGAGGAAGCAAGAGAAGAATTTTGATACTGGGAACAGGCTGACTGGTGCAGCTTTTTCCCTCTTCCCATGTCTCTGTACAGAAAGGAAGCGCCTTTGACCCGCTTGCTTTTCTGAAGCCGAAAGGACTGTACCTGATAATACAGTGCTTTCTTAGTCTGTGAGGAAACCTGAGGTAAAAATATTTCTTCCCAGCTGTTGCTGTGGATACGAGGTCCCAGAGACCATCCCCAAATAATTCCTCACCCTTATAAGGCAGAATCTCTATGCGCCTTTTAAAGTCAGCATCACCTGTCCAGTGACAGGTCTCTAATACCCTCCTGACAGAATGGACATTACATTCATTTTGGATGCCAGCCGGCAAAATATCCCTCTGTGCATCCCTCATATATAAGACGACGTCTTTAATATGTTCTCATGTTTGACAGGGTCACCGACCACGCTGCAGCAGCACGATCTGCAGGTCTCAGTCTAGTACCTGAGTGTGTAAATACAGACTTCAGGATAGCCTCCTGCTTTTTATCAACAGGTACCTTCAAAGTGGCCGTTCCTAAAACGGCAGTGCCACCTTTTTTGACAACCGTGTGAGCGCCTTATCCACCCTAGGGGATATCTCCCAGCGTAACTTATCCTCTGGCGGGAAAGGGTACGCCATCAGTAACTTTTTAGAAATTACCAGTTTCTTATCGGGGGGAACCCACGCTTTTCACACACTTCATTCATTCATCTGATGGGGGAACAAAACACTGCCTGCTTTTTCTCCCCAACATAAAAACCCATTTTTAGAGGGTTAATGTCAGAAATGTGTAACACATTTTTTTATTGCCGGGATCAAGTCACGGATGTTCCTAGTGGATTGTGTATATGTCTCAACCTTGTCGACACTGGAGTCAGACTCCGTGTCGACATCTGTGTCTGCCATCTGAGTGAGCGGGCGTTTTTGAGCCCCTGATGGCCTTTGAGATGCCTGGGCAGGCGCGGACTGAGAAGCCGGCTGTCCCACAGCTGTTACGTCATCCACCCTTTTATGTAAGGAGTTGACACTGTCAGTTAATACCTTTCACCTAACCATCCACTCTGGTGTCGGCCCCACAGGGGGCGACATCACATTTATCGGCATCTGCTCCGTCACCATATAAGCCTCCTCATTAAACATGTCGACACAGCCGTACCGACACACCGCACACACACAGGGAATGCTCTAACTGAGGACAGGACCCCACAAAGCCCTTTGGGGAGACAGAGAGAGAGTATGCCAGCACACACCAGAGCGCTATATAATGTGGGGATTAACACTATAACTGAGTGAAATTTCCCCAATAGCTGCTTGTATATATAATATTGCGCCTAAATTTAGTGCCCCCCCTCTCTTTTTAACCCTTTGAGCCTGAAAACTACA
The DNA here is from genome assembly GCF_028390025.1 of Pseudophryne corroboree. NCBI lineage: Eukaryota > Metazoa > Chordata > Amphibia > Anura > Myobatrachidae > Pseudophryne > Pseudophryne corroboree. The sequence goes on along the minus strand of NC_086450.1, from coordinate 398,218,527 downwards.
GGGGAGAGCCTGGGGAGCTTTCTTCCAGCTGCACTGTGAAGAGAAAATGGCGCCAGTGTGTCTGAGGGAGATAGCTCCGCCCCTTTTGCGCGGACTTTTCTCCCGCTTTTTTCTGGATTCTGGCAGGGGTATTTACCACATATATAGCCTCTGGGGCTATATATTGTGGTATTTTTGCCAGCCAAGGTGTTGTTATTGCTGCTCAGGGCGCCCCCCCCAAGCGCCCTGCACCCTCAGTGACCGGAGTGTGAAGTGTGTATGAGGAGCAATGGCGCACAGCTGCAGTGCTGTGCGCTACCTTGGTGAAGACTGATGTCTTCTGCCGCCGATTTTCCGGACCTCTTCTTGCTTCTGGCTCTGTAAGGGGGACGGCGGCGCAGCTCCGGGACCCAACACCAAGGCTGGGCCTGCGGTCGATCCCTCTGGAGCTAATGGTGTCCAGTAGCCTAAGAAGCCCAAGCTGGCTGCAAGCAGGCAGGTTCGCTTCTTCTCCCCTTAGTCCCTCGCTGCAGTGAGCCTGTTGCCAGCAGGTCTCACTGAAAATAAAAAACCTAATTCTATACTTTCTTTCTAGAAGCTCAGGAGAGCCCCTAGTGTGCATCCAACCTCGGCCGGGCACAAAATCTAACTGAGGCTTGGAGGAGGGTCATAGTGGGAGGAGCCAGTGCACACCAGGTGACCTAAAGCTTTCTTTAGTTGTGCCCAGTCTCCTGCGGAGCCGCTATTCCCCATGGTCCTTACGGAGTTCCCAGCATCCACTAGGACGTCAGAGAAAATAGGGAAAGATCAAGACCCACTTCCACCTCGTGCTGAAGCTGCTGCCACTAGTCATGGCCGAGACGATGAAATGCCATCAACGTCGTCTGCCAAGGCCGATGCCCAATGTCATAGTACAGAGCATGTAAAATCCAAAACACAAAAGATCAGTAAAAAAATGACCCAAAAATCAAAATGAAAAGCGTCTGAGGAGAAGCGTAAACTTGCCAATTTGCCATTTACGACACGGAGTGGCAAGGAACGGCTGAGGCCCTGGCCTATGTTCATGGCTAGTGGTTCAGCTTCACATGAGGATGGAAGCACTCATCCTCTCGCTAGAAAAAAGAAAAGACTTGCGGCAAAAGCACAGCAAAGAACTGTGCGTTCTTCGAAATCACAAATCCCAAAGGAGAGTCCAATTGTGTCGGTTGCGATGCCTGACCTTCCCAACACTGGACGGGAAGAGCTTGCGCCTTCCACCATTTGCACGCCCCCTGCAAGTGTTGAAAGGAGCACCCGCAGTCCAGTTCCTGATAGTGAAATTGAAGATGTCAGTGTTGAAGTACACCAGGATGAGGATATGGGTGTTGCTGGCGCTGGGGAGGAAATTGACAAGGAGGATTCTGATGGTGAGGTGGTTTGTTTAAGTCAGGCACCCGGGGAGACACCTGTTGTCCGTGGGAGGAATATGGCCATTGACATGCCTGGTGAAAATACCAAAAAAATCAGCTCTTCAGTGTGGAAGTATTTCAACAGAAATACGGACAACAGGTGTCAAGCCGTGTGTTGCCTTTGTCAAGCTGTAATAAGTAGGGGTAAGGACGTTAACCACCTCGGAACATCCTCCCTTATACGTCACCTGCAGCACATTCATAATAAGTCAGTGACAAGTTCAAAAACTTTGGGCGACAGCGGAAGCAGTCCACTGACCAGTAAATCCCTTCCTCTTGTAACCAAGCTCGCGCAAACCACACCACCAACTCCCTCAGTGTCAATTTCCTCCTTACCCAGGAAAGCCAATAGTCCTGCAGGCCATGTCACTGGCAAGTCTGACGAGTCCTCTCCTGCCTGGGATTCCTCCGATGCATCCTTGAGTGTAATGCCTACTGCTGCTGGCACTGCTGTTGTTGCTGCTGGGAGTCGATCGTCATCCCAGAGGGGAAGTCGGAAGACCACTTGTACTACTTCCAGTAAGCAATTGACTGTCCAACAGTCCTTTGCGAGGAAGATGAAATATCACAGCAGTCATCCTGCTGCAAAGCGGATAACTGAGGCCTTGACAACTATGTTGGTGTTAGACGTGCGTCCGGTATCCGCCGTTAGTTCACAGGGAACTAGACAATTTCTTGAGGCAGTGTGCCCCCGTTACCAAATACCATCTAGGTTCCACCAGTGTCCTAAAAAATGCAGTTGTACCCAATGTCCACTTAACTACGGACATGTGGACAAGTGGAGCAGGGCAGACTCAGGACTACATGACTGTGACAGCCCACTGGGTAGATGTATTGCCTCCCGCTGCAAGAACAGCAGCGGCGGCACCAGTAGCAGGATCTCGCAAACGCCAACTCATTCCTAGGCAGGCTACGCTTTGTATCACCGCTTTCCAGAATACGCACACAGCTGAAAACCTCTTACGGCAACTGAGGAAGATCATCGCAGAATGGCTTACCCCAATTGGACTCTCCTGGGGATTTGTGACATCGGACAACGCCAGCAATATTGTGCGCGCATTACATCTGGGCAAATTCCAGCACGTCCCATGTTTTGCACATACCTTGAATTTGGTGGTGCAGAATTATTTAAAAAATGACAGGGGCGTGCAAGAGATGCTGTCGGTGGCCAGAAGAATTGCGGGCCACTTTCGGCGTGCAGGCACCGCGTACAGAAGACTGGAGCACCACCAAAAAAACCTGAACCTGCCCTGCCATCATCTGAAGCAAGAGGTGGTAACGAGGTGGAATTCAACCCTCTATATGCTTCAGAGGATGGAGGAGCAGCAAAAGGCCATTCAAGCCTATACATCTGCCAACGATATAGGCAAAGGAGGTGGAATGCACCTGTCTCAAGCGCAGTGGAGAATGATTTCAATGTTGTGCAAGGTTCTGCTGCCCTTTGAACTTGCCACACGTGAAGTCAGTTCAGACACTGCCAGCCTGAGTCAGGTCATTCCCCTCATCAGGCTTTTGCAGAAGAAGCTGGAGGCATTGAAGGAGGAGCTAAAACAGAGCGATTCCGCTAGGCATGTGGGACTTGTGGATGGAGCCCTTCATTCGCTTAACCAGGATTCACGTGTGTTCAATCTGTTGAAATCAGAGCACTACATTTTGGCCACCGTGCTCGATCCTAGATTTAAAACCTACGTTGGATCTCTCTTTCTGGCAGACACAAGTCTGCAGGGGTTCAAAGAACTGCTGGTGAGAAAATTGTCAAGTCAAGCGACCCGTCAACATCTCCTCCTTCACATTCTCCCGCAACTGGGGGGTGCGAGGAAAAGGCTACGAATTCCGAGCCCACCCGCTGGCGGTGATGCAGGGCAGTCTGGAGCGACTGCTGATGCTGACATCTGGTCCGGACTGAAGGACCTGCCAACGATTACTGACATGTCGTCTACTGTCACTGCATATGATTCTCTCACCATTGAAAGAATGGTGGAGGATTATATGAGTGACCGCATCCAAGTAGGCACGTCAGACAGTCCGTACGTATACTGGCAGGGAAAAGAGGCAATTTGGAGGCCCTTGCACAAACTGGCTTTATTCTACCTAAGTTGCCCTCCCTCCAGTGTGTACTCCGAAAGAGTGTTTAGTGCCGCCGCTCACCTTCTCAGCAATCGGCGTACGAGGTTACTTCCAGAAAATGTGGAGAAGATGATGTTCATTAAAATGAATTATAATCAATTACTCCATGGAGACATTCACCAGCAGCAATTGCCTCCAGAAAGTACACGGGGATCTGAGATGGTGGATTCCAGTGGGGACGAATTAATAATCTGTGAGGAGGGAGATGTACACAGTGAAAGGGGTGATGAATCGGACGATGATGATGAGGTGGACATCTTGCCTCTGTAGAGCCAGTTTGTGCAAGGAGAGATTGATTGCTTCTTTTTTGGTGGGGGCCCAAACCAACCAGTCATTTCAGTCACAGTCGTGTGGCAGACCCTGTCGCTGAAATGATGGGTTGGTTAAAGTGTGCATGTCCTGTTTATACAACATAAGGGTGGGTGGGAGGGCCAAGGACAATTCCATCTTGCACCTCTTTTTTCTTTTTTTCTTCTTTGCGTCATGTGCTGTTTGGGGAGTATTTTTTGGAAGGGCCATCCTGCGTGACACTGCAGTGCCACTCCTAGATGGGCCAGCTGTTTGTGTCGGCCACTAGGGTCGCTTAGCTTACTCACACAGCTACCTCATTGCGCCTCTTTTTTTTCTTCTTTGAATCATGTGCTGTTTGTGGAGTATTTTTTGGAAGGGCCATCCTGCGTGACACTGCAGTGCCACTCCTAGATGGGCCAGGTGTTTGTGTCGGCCACTAGGGTCGCTTAGCTTACTCACACAGCTACCCCATTGCGCCTCTTTTTTTTCTTCTTTGCATCATGTGCTGTTTGGGGAGTATTTTTTGGAAGGGCCATCCTGCGTGACACAGCAGTGACACTCCTAGATGGGCCAGGTGTTTGTGTCGGCCACTAGGGTCGCTTAGCTTACTCACACAGCTACCTCATTGCGCCTCTTTTTTTTCTTTGCGTCATGTGCTGTTTGGGGAGTATTTTTTGGAAGGGCCATCCTGCGTGACACTGCAGTGCCACTCCTAGATGGGCCCGGTGTTTGTGTCGGCCACTAGGGTCGCTTAGCTTACTCACACAGCTACCTCATTGCGCCTCTTTTTTTCTTTGCGTCATGTGCTTGTTATGCACACCAGTGCCTGCAGGAAAGTACTAGTGTCAGAACTGTTATGCACTCCAGTGTCTGCAGGAATGTACTGGTGTTTGAACTGTTATGCAAAACAAATGGACTCACAGACAAACTGGGGAATATGACATAACGTACACAGAAGGTGATAGGGTAACAAAATACACACACAGTGAACAGAGAAGCCCAGAGGCTAAGGAACTGGGTATCTCCCTTGTATTAGAACTGCTCAGATGTAAAAAGCAAGATGTTGTGTTTTAATACGTAGAGAACCCGAAATGCTGTTGCTAAGGGCAACAGCAAAACCCTAAAGGGTTACCAACGGGTGTGGCAGTAAACTCCTTGGTCAGAGATGGAATGATAGACACAAGGAGAGCCTCCACAATCCTGATTCTCACTTGCAGTGTACAGGTTTAAGCTTACTGCCACTAAACTGACCCCTGACACCTAGCACAGTGAGACAGGATTAGACAGGCAAGTGTTAGAATACAGCCGCAAACTTGCTAAGTTCACAGAGTAATAACAGAACCCCAGCAAGCTAAACGACTGACTCCAGTCTTACTGCTAGGTCTGGATTGGCAGAGTGTAATACCAAATCCCCAGGCCTATTTGCAGTAAGCAACAAACAAATACAAAGCTACACAGTACTGGCTAACTTTCATGAACTGACTAACCAACAGAGATTCAGCAGCATCTGCTTACCCTGTAAAGAGGCCTTATAAAGCAGGTGCTGTCCACGCCCCACTCAGACCTCACAGACTGTGAGCACAAAAACCAGCACCGGATCCCCTGCCGTGCACAGAGCCTATAACCACTGCACAGCAAAAGACCCGAACCGGAGTATCAGCTGCGCTCAGGTTACTCCACTAGCACTTGTCTCCCGGTTGCCATGACGACGTGGCAGCACAGGGCAGGAGACCCTAACAGTACCCCCCCTCTGACGAGGGGTCAAAGAACCCCTACCACCGGGTTTATCGGGGAACTGCGAGAAGAAAGAGCGTATCAGTCTGGGGGCATGAAGATCACAACTGCGCACCCACGACCGCTCCTCCGGGCCATACCCCTTCCAGTGCACCAAAAATGACAGCCGACCCCGAACCACCTTGGAGTCAAGAATCCTTTCAACAACAAACTCCCTCTGGCCACGTATCAGAAGAGGGGAAGGTCTTCCACTGGAAGAAGGATTACTAATCGCCCGTTTTAAAAGGGAACAATGAAATGTTTTATTGATACCCAAAGAACGGGGCAGATCTAACTGAAATGCCACCGGATTGATAACCCTGGTGATCTTATAAGGGCCGATGAACCGGGGCCCTAACTTATGAGATGGCTGTCTCAACTTCAAATTCTTGGTAGACAACCAGACGAAGTCTCCTAATTTGAAGCTGCAGGGTCTTTTCCGCTTATCAAAAACCCTTTTGGTCACTAATGACACAGACACAAGGGCTTTCTTCACTTTCCGCCAAATACCTCTAAGGACCGAAACCACAGAGGAACCACCAGGCGTGGAGTCCAGGGGGTCAAAAGAATTGGCCTTAGGATGATGCCCATACACACAAAGGAAGGGAGAGATCCCTGTAGCAGAGTGAGCCGCGTTGTTATAGGCAAACTCCGCCATGGACAGATGAGCAACCCAGTCAGTCTGACACTTGGAGACATAACACCTGAGGAACTGCTCCAAGGACTGGTTCACCCTTTCAGTCTGCCCATTAGACTGCGGATGGTAGCCTGACGACAAGCTGACAGAAATCTGGAGATCGGAACAAAATGCCCTCCAGAATTTGGCCACAAACTGGGATCCGCGGTCAGAGACCACATCAAGTGGCAACCCGTGGAGACGCACAACATGCAGCATAAATAATTCAGACAGGCGTCTGGCTGATGGCAGCCCAACAAGTGGAACGAAGTGCGCCATCTTCGAAAACCTGTCAACGACAACCCAGATGGCCGTCATCCCCGAGGATTTGGGCAAGTCCACCACAAAATCCATTGAAATGTGGGTCCATGGCTTAGATGGGATAGAGAGTGGATGTAATGGGCCAACAGAAACCCCTCTAGGAGTCCTATTTCGGGCACAGATGTCACATGCCCGAACCCACTGATCCACATCCTTAGCCACCGAGGGCCACCACACCGCCCTAGATAGCAACTCCCGAGTTCTGGCAATACCCGGGTGACCTGCCGACTTCTTGGCATGGAATTCCAGGAACACTCGCTGTCTTAACCTAGGAGGCACAAACAAAAGACCTACCGGAAGGTCTGGAGGAGCCTGCTCCTGAGCTCTAAGGACTAATGATAAGAGGTCCTGGGTAATGCCCACTTTAATACATGATGGGGAAACAATGGGCAACGGCTCCTCGGTGGTCTCCTGGATTGGAGCAAAACTCCGCGAGAGCGCATCAGCCTTGATGTTTTTTGACCCAGGGCGATATGTTATCAAAAAATTAAAGCGAGCAAAAAACAAAGCCCATCGTGCCTGCCTGGCATTGAGACGCTTCGCTGACTCTAAATATGCCAGATTCTTATGGTCAGTGAGAATTGAGACCACAAACTTAGCCCCCTCAAGCCAGTGTCTCCACTCCTCGAGTGCATCCTTAATAGCCAACAATTCCCGGTTACCCACGTCATAATTCATCTCGGCAGGCGAAAATTTACGGGAAAAGTAAGCACAGGGATGAAGGCGATTATCAGACACTCCCATCTGAGAAAGCACTGCCCCAATACCCATCTCAGAGGCATCCACCTCCACCACAAAAGGACGCTCTGGATCTGGGTGTCGCAGCACCTTGGCCGAAACAAATGCCCTTTTGAGACGGGCAAAAGCCGCTTTAGCCTCACAAGACCAACATCCGCCCCTTTCTTAGTGAGTGCCACCAAGGGCGCCACTATAGACGAAAATCCAGCGATAAATCGTCTATAAAAATTCGCAAAGCCCAGGAAACGCTGAAGCGCCTTCAAACTAGTGGGCTGCACCCAATCCAGGACTGCCTGTACCTTGGAACCCTCCATTTGGAAACCTTCTGGGGAGATAATATATCCTAGAAATGCGATTTGCTGAACTTCAAATTCGCACTTCTCCAGCTTCGCCCCAAGCCGGTGGTCTCTGAGTTTCTGGAGGACTAAGCGTACATGCTTCCGATGTTCCTCCAGGGAATGGGAGAAGATTAGGATGTCATCTAAGTATGCAACTAAGAATCTATCCAAATATTCCCTGAGCACATCATTCATGAAATCCTGGAAGACTGCCGGGGCATTACAGAGCCCAAAAGGCATCACCAAATATTCATAATGCCCTGAGTGGGTATTAAAGGCAGTCTTCCATTCATCCCCCTCTCTTATTCGGATTAGATTGTACGCACCGCGTAGGTCAATCTTAGAAAAAATGGTGGCAGTACGAAGCTGGTCAAACAAGACCGAAATGAGAGGCAGTGGGTATGAGTTTTTAATCGTGATACGGTTCAATTCCCTGAAGTCGATGCAGGGTCGCAACGAACCGTCCTTTTTACCCACGAAGAAGAACCCCGACCCAACTGGAGACTGTGAAGGTCTGATAAATCCCTTAGCCAAGTTCTCCTGAATGTACTCTGCCATAGCCTGAGTCTCAGGACGTGACAGGGAGTACAACCTGCTCTTGGGAAGCTTAGCATTTGGCAACAAATCAATGGCACAGTCATAGGGGCGATGGGGAGGTAGTACCTCTGCAACTTTTTTGGAGAACACGTCCGCAAAATCTGCATAACACCCTGGCAATCCTGGCAAACTTAGCTGCGAGAGCCTGACTGGAAGGCTCAAGCAACTCCTGAAACAATCAGTACCCCAACTAAGAATCTCCCCAGAGACCCAGTCAAATTGAGGATTGTGGGCCCTTAACCAGGGTAACCCCAACACCAATGGGGCAAAAGTACAGACAGTCACATAAAAGGACAATTTTTCAGAGTGTGTGGCTCCAATAAACAAAGAAATCTGGCTAGTGCAAGAGGTAATTTTACCTTGGGATAATGGTTCCCCGTTTAACCCACAAATCTCAATTTCCGATGCCAAGGGTACTAAGGGAACAGAGTGTTTTAGGGCGAATTGGCGGTCCATAAAAACCCCGTCGGCCCCACTGTCCACAAAGGCCTCAGTCTTGACAGTTTGACCGAGGATCTTCAAGGTCACCGGAATGATAAAAGTCTTCTTGGGAAATTCTGACTTCTGGCCTGACAGGATATTTCCCATCACCCTCAGGCCCTGAAGTTTTCCGGCTTTTCTGGGCATGATACTACCACATGACCTTTATTCCCACAGTACAAACACAACCCCTGCTGTCTCCTCCGCGTCTTCTCACGCGAGGAGAGGCGGGTAGCCCCAATCTGCATAGGCTCCTCAGAAAATTCCTCAGAGTCTGAGGTTCCCTTGGGAAGGAAGGAAATCTCAGTCTCCCTTTCAAGCCTACGCTCTCTCAGCCGTCTATCCACCCGGATGGATAACTGCATGAGCTGATCCAAGCTATCAGGCAAGGGATATGGGGGCAGATGTATTAACCTGGAGGAGGCATAAGGAAGTGATAAACCAGTGATATGTGCAAGGTGATAAACACACCAGCCAATCAGCTCCAATATGTAAATTAACAGTAAGGATCTGATTGGCTGGTGCCTTTATCACCTTGCACATATCACTGGTTTATCACTTCCTTATGCCTTCTCCAGGTTAATACATCTGCCCCATTGTACCAGTTGGTCCTTTATCTGGTTAGAAAGACCTCTTCGGTACTGGTGTCTCAGGGCTGGGTCATTCCACTGGGTATCATGGGCCAACCTCCGAAACTCCGTACAGTAAACCTCAACTGGCCTTCGCCCTTGCTTAAGGATCGAAATCTGAGCCTCGGCTGAGGCCGTCTTGTCAGGGTCATCATACAACATGCCCAGTGCCGTAAAAAAAGCATCAACACTTTTAAGCGACGGACAGTCAGGCTGCAACCCATATGCCCAGACCTGTGGGTCTCCTTGTAGCAAGGAAATCACTATGCCCACCCGCTGAATCTCCGACCCAGAAGACTGAGGCCTAAGCCGGAAGTATAGCTTGCAGCTCTCCTTGAAACAAAAGAACTGCGAGCGATCTCCAGAAAAACGATCCGGGAGATTTACTTTCGGCTCCTTAACCCCTGCAGGTGCTGCTGCTGCGGGAGCTCCGCCAGCAGCCTGGGAGGTGTGCATTTTAATGGACAAATCATTAAATTGTCGAGTCAGGACCTGCACCTGATCGACCACCCGTTGCAACGTATTTTGAGGGGTATGCTCCATATTCCCACAAAATTTCAACAGGAGTATTAGGCTGCTGAATATGTTATGCACACCAGTGCCTGCAGGAAAGTACTAGTGTCAGAACTGTTATGCACTCCAGTGTCTGCAGGAATGTACTGGTGTTTGAACTGTTATGCAAAACAAATGGACTCACAGACAAACTGGGGAATATGACATAACGTACACAGAAGGTGATAGGGTAACAAAATACACACACAGTGAACAGAGAAGCCCAGAGGCTAAGGAACTGGGTATCTCCCTTGTATTAGAACTGCTCAGATGTAAAAAGCAAGATGTTGTGTTTTAATACGTAGAGAACCCGAAATGCTGTTGCTAAGGGCAACAGCAAAACCCTAAAGGGTTACCAACGGGTGTGGCAGTAAACTCCTTGGTCAGAGATGGAATGATAGACACAAGGAGAGCCTCCACAATCCTGATTCTCACTTGCAGTGTACAGGTTTAAGCTTACTGCCACTAAACTGACCCCTGACACCTAGCACAGTGAGACAGGATTAGACAGGCAAGTGTTAGAATACAGCCGCAAACTTGCTAAGTTCACAGAGTAATAACAGAACCCCAGCAAGCTAAACGACTGACTCCAGTCTTACTGCTAGGTCTGGATTGGCAGAGTGTAATACCAAATCCCCAGGCCTATTTGCAGTAAGCAACAAACAAATACAAAGCTACACAGTAGAGATGAGCGGGTTCGGTTTCTCTGAATCCGAACCCGCCAGAACTTCATGTTTTTTTTCACGGGTCCGAGCGACTCGGATCTTCCCGCCTTGCTCGGTTAACCCGAGCGCGCCCGAACGTCATCATGACGCTGTCGGATTCTCGCGAGGCTCGGATTCTATCGCGAGACTCGGATTCTATATAAGGAGCCGCGCGTCGCCGCCATTTTCACACGTGCATTGAGATTGATAGGGAGAGAACGTGGCTGGCGTCCTCTCCATTTAGATTATAAGAGACTGAGAGAGATTTACTGGAGCTGACTAGGAGGAGTACTGTTACTGTAGAAGTGTAGAGACTGAGTGGAGAGAGTTTACTAGTGAGGACAGTGCAGTTTACTTTATAATCCGTTCTCTGCCTGAAAAAAGCGATACACAGCACACAGTGACTCAGTCACATACCATATCTGTGTGCACTGCTCAGGCTCAGGCCAGTGTGCTGCATCATCTATTATCTATATATAATATTATATATATCTGTCTGACTGCTCAGCTCACACAGCTTATAATTGTGGGGGAGACTGGGGAGCACTACTGCAGTGCCAGTTATAGGTTATAGCAGGAGCCAGGAGTACATAATATATTATATAGTGAGTGACCACCAGACACACAGTGCAGTTTATTTAATATATCCGTTCTCTGCCTGAAAAAAGCGATACACACAGTGACTCAGTCAGTCACATACCATATCTGTGTGCACTGCTCAGGCTCAGGCCAGTGTGCTGCATCATCTATATATATTATATATCTGTCTGACTGCTCAGCTCACACAGCTTATAATTGTGGGGGAGACTGGGGAGCACTACTGCAGTGCCAGTTATAGGTTATAGCAGGAGCCAGGAGTACATAATATTATATTAAAATTAAACAGTGCACACTTTTGCTGCAGGAGTGCCACTGCCAGTGTGACTAGTGACCAGTGACCTGACCACCAGTATATATAATATTAGTAGTATACTATCTCTTTATCAACCAGTCTATATTAGCAGCAGACACAGTACAGTGCGGTAGTTCACGGCTGTGGCTACCTCTGTGTCGGCACTCGGCAGCCCGTCCATAATTGTATATACCACCTAACCGTGGTTTTTTTTTCTTTCTTTATAGTCATACTAGTTACGAGTATACTATCTCTTTATCAACCAGTCTATATTAGCAGCAGACACAGTACAGTGCGGTAGTTCATGGCTGTGGCTACCTCTGTGTCGGCACTCGGCAGCCCGTCCATAATTGTATATACCACCTAACCGTGGTTTTTTTTTCTTTCTTTATACATACATACTAGTTACGAGTATACTATCTCTTTATCAACCAGTCTATATTAGCAGCAGACACAGTACAGTGCGGTAGTTCACGGCTGTGGCTACCTCTGTGTCGGCACTCGGCAGCCCGTCCATAATTGTATATACCACCTAACCGTGGTTTTTTTTTCTTTCTTTATACATACATACTAGTTACGAGTATACTATCTCTTTATCAACCAGTCTATATATTAGCAGCAGACACAGTACAGTGCGGTAGTTCACGGCTGTGGCTACCTCTGTGTCGGCACTCGGCAGCCCGTCCATAATTGTATATACCACCTAACCGTGGTTTTTTTTTCTTTCTTTATACATACATACTAGTTACGAGTATACTATCTCTTTATCAACCAGTCTATATTAGCAGCAGACACAGTACAGTGCGGTAGTTCACGGCTGTGGCTACCTCTGTGTCGGCACTCGGCAGCCCGTCCATAATTGTATATACCACCTAACCGTGGTTTTTTTTTCTTTCTTTATACATACATACTAGTTACGAGTATACTATCTCTTTATCAACCAGTCTATATATTAGCAGCAGACACAGTACAGTGCGGTAGTTCACGGCTGTGGCTACCTCTGTGTCGGCACTCGGCAGCCCGTCCATAATTGTATATACCACCTAACCGTGGTTTTTTTTTCTTTCTTTATACATACATACTAGTTACGAGTATACTATCTCTTTATCAACCAGTCTATATATTAGCAGCAGACACAGTACAGTGCGGTAGTTCACGGCTGTGGCTACCTCTGTGTCGGCACTCGGCAGCCCGTCCATAATTGTATATACCACCTAACCGTGGTTTTTTTTTCTTTCTTTATACATACATACTAGTTACGAGTATACTATCTCTTTATCAACCAGTCTATATATTAGCAGCAGACACAGTACAGTGCGGTAGTTCACGGCTGTGGCTACCTCTGTGTCGGCACTCGGCAGCCCGTCCATAATTGTATATACCACCTAACCGTGGTTTTTTTTTCTTTCTTTATACATACATACTAGTTACGAGTATACTATCTCTTTATCAACCAGTCTATATTAGCAGCAGACACAGTACAGTGCAGTAGTTCACGGCTGTGGCTACCTCTGTGTCGGCACTCGGCAGCCCGTCCATAATTGTATATACCACCTAACCGTGGTTTTTTTTTCTTTCTTTATACATACATACTAGTTACGAGTATACTATCTCTTTATCAACCAGTCTATATATTAGCAGCAGACACAGTACAGTGCGGTAGTTCACGGCTGTGGCTACCTCTGTGTCGGCACTCGGCAGCCCGTCCATAATTGTATATACCACCTAACCGTGGTTTTTTTTCTTTCTTTATACATACATACTAGTTACGAGTATACTATCTCTTTATCAACCAGTCTATATTAGCAGCAGACACAGTACAGTGCGGTAGTTCACGGCTGTGGCTACCTCTGTGTCGGCACTCGGCAGCCCATCCATAATTGTATATACCACCTAACCGTGGTTTTTTTTTTCTTTCTTTATACATACATACTAGTTACGAGTATACTATCTCTTTATCAACCAGTCTATATATTAGCAGCAGACACAGTACAGTGCGGTAGTTCACGGCTGTGGCTACCTCTGTGTCGGCACTCGGCAGCCCGTCCATAATTGTATACTAGTATCCAATCCATCCATCTCCATTGTTTACCTGAGGTGCCTTTTAGTTGTGCCTATTAAAATATGGAGAACAAAAATGTTGAGGTTCCAAAATTAGGGAAAGATCAAGATCCACTTCCACCTCGTGCTGAAGCTGCTGCCACTAGTCATGGCCGAGACGATGAAATGCCAGCAACGTCGTCTGCCAAGGCCGATGCCCAATGTCATAGTACAGAGCATGTCAAATCCAAAACACCAAATATCAGTAAAAAAAGGACTCCAAAACCTAAAATAAAATTGTCGGAGGAGAAGCGTAAACTTGCCAATATGCCATTTACCACACGGAGTGGCAAGGAACGGCTGAGGCCCTGGCCTATGTTCATGGCTAGTGGTTCAGCTTCACATGAGGATGGAAGCACTCAGCCTCTCGCTAGAAAAATGAAAAGACTCAAGCTGGCAAAAGCAGCACAGCAAAGAACTGTGCATTCTTCGAAATCCCAAATCCACAAGGAGAGTCCAATTGTGTCGGTTGCGATGCCTGACCTTCCCAACACTGGACGTGAAGAGCATGCGCCTTCCACCATTTGCACGCCCCCTGCAAGTGCTGGAAGGAGCACCCGCAGTCCAGTTCCTGATAGTCAGATTGAAGATGTCAGTGTTGAAGTACACCAGGATGAGGAGGATATGGGTGTTGCTGGCGCTGGGGAGGAAATTGACCAGGAGGATTCTGATGGTGAGGTGGTTTGTTTAAGTCAGGCACCCGGGGAGACACCTGTTGTCCGTGGGAGGAATATGGCCGTTGACATGCCAGGTGAAAATACCAAAAAAATCAGCTCTTCGGTGTGGAGGTATTTCACCAGAAATGCGGACAACAGGTGTCAAGCCGTGTGTTCCCTTTGTCAAGCTGTAATAAGTAGGGGTAAGGACGTTAACCACCTCGGAACATCCTCCCTTATACGTCACCTGCAGCGCATTCATAATAAGTCAGTGACAAGTTCAAAAACTTTGGGTGACAGCGGAAGCAGTCCACTGACCAGTAAATCCCTTCCTCTTGTAACCAAGCTCACGCAAACCACCCCACCAACTCCCTCAGTGTCAATTTCCTCCTTCCCCAGGAATGCCAATAGTCCTGCAGGCCATGTCACTGGCAATTCTGACGAGTCCTCTCCTGCCTGGGATTCCTCCGATGCATCCTTGCGTGTAACGCCTACTGCTGCTGGCGCTGCTGTTGTTGCCGCTGGGAGTCGATGGTCATCCCAGAGGGGAAGTCGTAAGCCCACTTGTACTACTTCCAGTAAGCAATTGACTGTTCAACAGTCCTTTGCGAGGAAGATGAAATATCACAGCAGTCATCCTACTGCAAAGCGGATAACTGAGGCCTTGACAACTATGTTGGTGTTAGACGTGCGTCCGGTATCCGCCGTTAGTTCACAAGGAACTAGACAATTTATTGAGGCAGTGTGCCCCCGTTACCAAATACCATCTAGGTTCCACTTCTCTAGGCAGGCGATACCGAGAATGTACACGGACGTCAGAAAAAGACTCACCAGTGTCCTAAAAAATGCAGTTGTACCCAATGTCCACTTAACCACGGACATGTGGACAAGTGGAGCAGGGCAGGGTCAGGACTATATGACTGTGACAGCCCACTGGGTAGATGTATGGACTCCCGCCGCAAGAACAGCAGCGGCGGCACCAGTAGCAGCATCTTGCAAACGCCAACTCTTTCCTAGGCAGGCTACGCTTTGTATCACCGCTTTCCAGAATACGCACACAGCTGAAAACCTCTTACGGCAACTGAGGAAGATCATCGCGGAATGGCTTACCCCAATTGGACTCTCCTGTGGATTTGTGGCATCGGACAACGCCAGCAATATTGTGTGTGCATTAAATATGGGCAAATTCCAGCACGTCCCATGTTTTGCACATACCTTGAATTTGGTGGTGCAGAATTTTTTAAAAAACGACAGGGGCGTGCAAGAGATGCTGTCGGTGGCCAGAAAAATTGCGGGACACTTTCGGCGTACAGGCACCATGTACAGAAGACTGGAGCACCACCAAAAACTACTGAACCTGCCCTGCCATCATCTGAAGCAAGAAGTGGTAACGAGGTGGAATTCAACCCTCTATATGCTTCAGAGGTTGGAGGAGCAGCAAAAGGCCATTCAAGCCTATACAATTGAGCACGATATAGGAGGTGGAATGCACCTGTCTCAAGTGCAGTGGAGAATGATTTCAACGTTGTGCAAGGTTCTGATGCCCTTTGAACTTGCCACACGTGAAGTCAGTTCAGACACTGCCAGCCTGAGTCAGGTCATTCCCCTCATCAGGCTTTTGCAGAAGAAGCTGGAGGCATTGAAGAAGGAGCTAAAAGGGAGCGATTCCGCTAGGCATGTGGGACTTGTGGATGCAGCCCTTAATTCGCTTAACAAGGATTCACGGGTGGTCAATCTGTTGAAATCAGAGCACTACATTTTGGCCACCGTGCTCGATCCTAGATTTAAAGCCTACCTTGGATCTCTCTTTCCGGCAGACACAAGTCTGCTGGGGTTGAAAGACCTGCTGGTGACAAAATTGTCAAGTCAAGCGGAACGCGACCTGTCAACATCTCCTCCTTCACATTCTCCCGCAACTGGGGGTGCGAGGAAAAGGCTCAGAATTCCGAGCCCACCCGCTGGCGGTGATGCAGGGCAGTCTGGAGCGACTGCTGATGCTGACATCTGGTCCGGACTGAAGGACCTGACAACGATTACGGACATGTCGTCTACTGTCACTGCATATGATTCTCTCAACATTGATAGAATGGTGGAGGATTATATGAGTGACCGCATCCAAGTAGGCACGTCACACAGTCCGTACTTATACTGGCAGGAAAAAGAGGCAATTTGGAGGCCCTTGCACAAACTGGCTTTATTCTACCTAAGTTGCCCTCCCACAAGTGTGTACTCCGAAAGAGTGTTTAGTGCCGCCGCTCACCTTGTCAGCAATCGGCGTACGAGGTTACATCCAGAAAATGTGGAGAAGATGATGTTCATTAAAATGAATTATAATCAATTCCTCCTTGGAGACATTGACCAGCAGCAATTGCCTCCACAAAGTACACAGGGAGCTGAGATGGTGGATTCCAGTGGGGACGAATTGATAATCTGTGAGGAGGGGGATGTACACGGTGATATATCGGAGGGTGAAGATGAGGTGGACATCTTGCCTCTGTAGAGCCAGTTTGTGCAAGGAGAGATTAATTGCTTCTTTTTTGGGGGGGGTCCAAACCAACCCGTCATATCAGTCACAGTCGTGTGGCAGACCCTGTCACTGAAATGATGGGTTGGTTAAAGTGTGCATGTCCTGTTTTGTTTATACAACATAAGGGTGGGTGGGAGGGCCCAAGGACAATTCCATCTTGCACCTCTTTTTTCTTTTCTTTTTCTTTGCATCATGTGCTGATTGGGGAGGGTTTTTTGGAAGGGACATCCTGCGTGACACTGCAGTGCCACTCCTAGATGGGCCCGGTGTTTGTGTCGGCTACTAGGGTCGCTAATCTTACTCACACAGTCAGCTACCTCATTGCGCCTCTTTTTTTCTTTGCGTCATGTGCTGTTTGGGGAGGGTTTTTTGGAAGGGACATCCTGCGTGACACTGCAGTGCCACTCCTAGATGGGCCCGGTGTTTGTGTCGGCCACTAGGGTCGCTAATCTTACTCACACAGCTACCTCATTGCGCCTCTTTTTTTCTTTGCGTCATGTGCTGTTTGGGGAGGGTTTTTTGGAAGGGACATCCTGCGTGACACTGCAGTGACACTCCTAGATGGGCCCGGTGTTTGTGTCGGCCACTAGGGTCGCTAATCTTACTCACACAGCTACCTCATTGCGCCTCTTTTTTTCTTTGCGTCATGTGCTGTTTGGGGAGGGTTTTTTGGAAGGGCCATCCTGCGTGACACTGCAGTGCCACTCCTAGATGGGCCCGGTGTTTGTGTCGGCCACTAGGGTCGCTAATCTTACTCACACAGCTACCTCATTGCGCCTCTTTTTTTCTTTGCGTCATGTGCTGTTTGGGGAGGGTTTTTTGGAAGGGACATCCTGCGTGACACTGCAGTGCCACTCCTAGATGGGCCCGGTGTTTGTGTCGGCCACTAGGGTCGCTTATCTTACTCACACAGCGACCTCGGTGCAAATTTTAGGACTAAAAATAATATTGTGAGGTGTGAGGTATTCAGAATAGACTGAAAATGAGTGTAAATTATGGTTTTTGAGGTTAATAATACTTTGGGATCAAAATGACCCCCAAATTCTATGATTTAAGCTGTTTTTTAGTGTTTTTTGAAAAAAACACCCGAATCCAAAACACACCCGAATCCGACAAAAAAAATTCGGTGAGGTTTTGCCAAAACGCGTTCGAACCCAAAACACGGCCGCGGAACCGAACCCAAAACCAAAACACAAAACCCGAAAAATTTCAGGCGCTCATCTCTACTACACAGTACTGGCTAACTTTCATGAACTGACTAACCAACAGAGATTCAGCAGCATCTGCTTACCCTGAAAAGAGGCCTTATAAAGCAGGTGCTGTCCACGCCCCACTCAGACCTCACAGACTGTGAGCACAAAAACCAGCACCGGATCCCCTGCCGTGCACAGAGCCTATAACCACTGCACAGCAAAAGACCCGAACCGGAGTATCAGCTGCGCTCAGGTTACTCCACTAGCACTTGTCTCCCGGTTGCCATGACGACGTGGCAGCACAGGGCAGGAGACCCTAACAGTGCTGTTTGGGGAGTATTTTTTGGAAGGGCCATCCTGCGTGACACTGCAGTGCCACTCCTAGATGGGCCAGGTGTTTGTGTCGGCCACTAGGGTCGCTTAGCTTACTCACACAGCTACCTCATTGCGCCTCTTTTTTTCTTTGCGTCATGTGCTGTTTGGGGAGTATTTTTTGGAAGGGCCATCCTGCCTGACACTGCAGTGCCACTCCTAGATGGGCCAGGTGTTTGTGTCGGCCACTAGGGTCGCTTAGCTTAGCCATCCAGCGACCTCGGTGCAAATTTTAGGACTAAAAATAATATTGTGAGGTGTGAGGTGTTCAGAATAGACTGAAAATGAGTGGAAATTATGGTTATTGAGGTTAATACTACTATGGGATCAAAATGACCCCCAAATTCTATGATTTAAGCTGTTTTTTAGGGTTTTTTGAAAATAACACCCGAATCCAAAACACACCCGAATCTGACAAAAAAAATTCGGTGAGGTTTTGCCAAAACGCGTTCGAACCCAAAACACGGCCACGGAACCGAACCCAAAACCAAAACACAAAACCCGAAAAATTTCAGGTGCACATCCCTAGTGTGTTTGTGACGTCAAACCAGGAACGGCAAGCACTGAACTGATCGCACTGGAAGAGTAAGTCTCGAGCTACTCAGAAACTGCACAGAGAAGTCTTTTCGCAATATTGCGAATCTTTCCTTCGCAATTTTACTAAGCTAAGATTCACTCCCAGTAGGCGGCGGCTTAGCGTGTGCAATGCTGCTAAAAGCAGCTTGCGAGCGAACAACTCGGACTGAGGGCCCGTGGACGGAGCCAGGCCAGCCAGGAGAGCAGATGTGGCGGGAGTACAGCAGCACAATGCGGCCACAATGGTGAGTGCTGCTGATAGGCCACTGGGGATCTGTAAGTAGTCGGGGGGGGGGAAGTATCTTTGAGCAATCTATAGGGTGTGCCTCCGTGCGCGCGGGGGGGGGGGGGGGGGTTATGCATGGAATTATGCTATGGGGCCCCAAATGAGATTGCTACGCCCCTGCCACTGTGGATAAATCAGACACTCATGTATTTGAATAGGGGAGGATAAGTATGACGTAGAAGTGCTGACAGGAAAGCTGGAAAAAACATACTTATCTGTAAAGCATGTAGTCATTGACAAACACATGTTCAACATTAGGAAACCAATGTCAACGAACCCATCATTTCAGTGACAGGGTCTGCCACACGACTGTGACTGAAATGACTGGTTGGTTTGGGCCCCCACCAAAAAAGAAGCAACCAATCTCTCCTTGCACAAACTGGCTCTACAGAGGCAAGATGTCCACCTCCTCCTCATCCTCCGATTCATCACCCCTTTCACTGTGTACATCCCCCTCCTCACAGATTATTAATTCGTCCCCACTGGAATCCACCATCTCAGGTCCCCGTGTACTTTCTGGAGGCAATTGCTGCTGGTGAATGTCTCCACGGAGGAATTGATTATAATTCATTTTAATGAACATCATCTTCTCCACATTTTCTGGAAGTAACCTCGTACGCCGATTGCGGACAAGGTGAGCGGCTGCACTAAACACTCTTTCGGAGTACACATTGGAGGGAGGACAACTTAGGTAGAATAAAGCCAGTTTGTGCAAGGGCCTCCAAATTGCCTCTTTTTCCTGCCAGTATACGTACGGACTGTCTGACGTGCCTACTTGCATGCGGTCACTCATATAATCCTCCACCATTCTTTCAATGGTGAGAGAATCGTATGCAGTGACAGTAGACGACATGTCAGTAATCGTTGGCAGGTCCTTCAGTCCGGACCAGATGTCAGCACTCGCTCCAGACTGCCCTGCATCACCGCCAGCGGGTGGGCTCGGAATTCTTAGCCTTTTCCTCGCACCCCCAGTTGCGGGAGAATGTGAAGGAGGAGCTGTTGACGGGTCACGTTCCGCTTGACTTGACAATTTTCTCACCAAAAAACCACAAACTACCCACACAGGTGTGACCCTCTGTAGGAAATCAGTAGCGCTGTCCTCACCATTTATCGGAGATAATCAAAAGTAACTAAAAAATGGCAAATTGCTATTAAATTTTAAAACACATAAATCATACTTTATTAACATATATTGCTGCAGCAAAATTAACATACATAAAAATGCATATTGTGTATAGTGGATGCCTTTAATATAAATGCTCCACATACACAAATGTATATACCTAAATACGTATAATATCTGAGGCTTGGATTTGAATAAGCTGATTTCACAATGTCCACATGATTGGATAATAGACCAGTGAGCTCGGTATTTACGGACACTACTTGCATGAATGTGTCCTCAATTAATTAATGTCCCGAAAAAATGTGTGCACACATATATTACTTTGAATGGATAATTACCATGGGCGATAAGCTTTTCATTCACCTCTTTAAAACAGTCTGTTTAGGACCATCCCAATTAGAAAGACTCCCTCTGCTGGTGCTTGTCCATTTACTGCAGAATATCTGGAGACAATATCCACGGGAATCCGTCCACAGTGCTCCGGCTCCCTCTGCTGGTGGCTAACCGCAATTGCAGGTAGACTGGCTGTTATATCGTAGCCAGAAGCCGGTGATCGTGTAAAACAAACAGGAGGTGATAATCACTGTCAGTAGGTCCTTCGAAAACGCGTTTCTCCGCCTTCCCAATGCGTTCAGCGGCTTCCTCAGTTCGAATGACCATCATCCAAATGAGCACTTTATATAGCCCCACTTATTTAAAATTCCCGCGGCCATTCGCGCATGCGCACTCAAACGTGCGTTCCAAGCCTCAGTCTCATTTCAATCTTTAAATAGACTCCGGCGGCCATTTTGTCTAGTTAAACCACGAGATCCAAGCCTCATTATCACACCCGGAAGTCAAATCCATCATTCTTATTGATAATATCAGAATCAAGCCTCGTTTTAAAACATAATTATCTACAACTGTCATATTTAATTATACTGGACTCTAGTGCAATTTGCTCAACAAGGTTATATCACTTAATTTAATCATAATTAATGTAATCATAGCTACAAATAATCCATATCTTATTTAGCAACATCAGTACAAATATGACCATATTTAGGAACAATATTAATACTAATCAACACATCCCATTTTATTAGCACAGATGATAAATATATTAAATATACTGCTCAACAGTATCATTGCTCAAAAATAGAAGGGGACTAATTTGGATTACAATTTAGATTCCAACACGCCATCTTGTGGTTCAAATACATAATTGCAACCCCCTCATATTATCATACATAATCCTATTATCTCCATCTCCATAATCCAGCATCATAAGGAACCATATCCTAGCCCACCCCCCCTTACACTATATGTCAAGGATGATATTTATATAGATCAAATATTTATATTATAAATATTAAACATTTGATCTTAAATTTTATTTAACTCAACCGTATCATTCAGACCCTGCGGGATCAAGGTTTTTAGGCTAAAAATCCAGAAAGCCTCTTTCTTGCATAACCTTTTATACCTGTCACCTCCTCTATTGGTTACCGCCACTTGTTCAATTGCCATAATTTGTAAATTATCACTTTTCCCTCCATTACATTCCAAAATATGGCGGTATAGGTAAGTGTTTCCTACTCTCTTATCTATCTGTCTTTTATGCTCCATAAACCTAACGTGGAGTGCCCGAGTGGTGCGCCCCACGTACTGTGCTCCACATCCACACTGTAGGACATAGATAACATACATGGATCTACAATTCAAAAAACTCTTTATATTGAATTTCTCTCCCGATACAGATGAGACAAATTGTGTAGTTTTCTTTTTTGTGTGTTTGCATGTTGTACAGTTTAGTCTACCACACTTATGGAACCCTAATGGCGGTTTGGGTATCCATGTATCTATTTGTCCCCCTTGGGCATCTGGAGCCATGGATTTTTCCCCAGGTCTCCTAAAAAAACTTGGAGCTAGTGCGGATTTCAGACTATCTGACTTCCGAAATATTACCTGTTCACTAAGAACTACATTGGAATTCAACATCTCGTCCAACTTAAGAATGGAGGAGTTCTTCTTAATTATCTTCTTGATCTTATATGCACTAGTATTATACTTAGTTACAAACATTGTTGTCCTATCCGTCATTTTGTTGTTTTTCTTCCTAGTATTATTACTGGTGGTATCCAGTAAAAGATCTCTTTCCATATTTTCCACCTCCTTCCAAGCCTGGTCGAGAACAGATATTGGATACCCCTGAGTAAGAAACGCCCCATAGAGAGATTCCATTTGTTCTCTCGCTCCTTCCTTGGTGGAACAATTCCTTTTTATCCGAAGGAACTGGCCCTTCGGTATATTATCCTTCCATCGTTGTAAATGACTACTCTTGTAGTGTAAATATCGATTTTGATCTACCTCCTTAACAAAAGTATTTGTTATAATGATATCATTTTCGACCTTAAGTGCTATATCCAAAAAAGTGACCTGCGTGGGGTGGCAGTACCCCGTAAAATTCAAACCATAATTGTTGCAATTCAAACTGGCAACAAATTCTTCTGCTGATTCTGTGCTCCCCTCCCAAATAAAAAATAAATCATCAATGAAACGGCCATAAAGAACCAGGCTCGCCCCGAGATCACCGGTCCACACATGTTGTTCCTCGAACCGCCCCATAAACAGGTTGGCGAAACTCGGAGCGAACCTGGTTCCCATGGCCGTCCCCCTGGTCTGTAAGTAATATCGTTTATCAAAAACAAAATAATTATGTTCGAGTATAAATCTAATACTCTCCAAAATCAACCACCGCAATTCTTCCCCTATATTAGGATCTCTTGACAAATAAAATGCCACTGCATCAATCCCCAACTGGTGCTCAATGTTCGAATATAGTGATTCTACATCACATGTGATAAAACAATAAGTTGACTGCCATTTAATATTTCTAATTAAATTAAAAAAATGTGTAGTGTCCTTAATGTGTGATTTTAATTTAACAACATATCCCTGTAGAAAACTGTCTATAAAAAAAGATAAATTGCTCGTCAATGAATCTACCCCCGCAATAATGGGTCTTCCCGGGGGGTTGATTAAAGTTTTATGTACTTTTGGAAGACAATAATACGTAGGAATTACCGGA
Organism: Pseudophryne corroboree; assembly: GCF_028390025.1. NCBI lineage: Eukaryota > Metazoa > Chordata > Amphibia > Anura > Myobatrachidae > Pseudophryne > Pseudophryne corroboree. The sequence continues at coordinate 398,195,076 of NC_086450.1, read as the reverse complement.
TTATCAGAAAACAAAAAACTTTGAGTTTCTCTGGATATAGCACCTAGATCCATTTCCCTATTTAGCAAGATTTTTAATTCTTTTTGGAACTGGGCGGTGGGATTGTGGGTCAATCTTGAATACAGGTGGACGTTGTTTAATTGTCTATTGGCCTCCGCCAAATACATCACTGTATCCATTACCACAATCCCACCGCCTTTGTCAGCTTGTTTAATAGTCAAGGAGGGGTCCCCTTTCAAGATTTTAAGTGCTGATCGTTCCTTAGTGCTCAAATTATCCTTTAACGATTGTTTCTCTGATTTTTGGCACATCTCCCTAAATTGTTCTAATGTTGACTTATAGAAGCTCTCAGGATAAGTATGACGTAGAAGTGCTGACAGGAAAGCTGGAAAAAACATACTTATCTGTAAAGCATGTAGTCATTGACAAACACATGTTCAACATTAGGAAACCAATGTCAACGAACCCATCATTTCAGTGACAGGGTCTGCCACACGACTGTGACTGAAATGACTGGTTGGTTTGGGCCCCCACCAAAAAAGAAGCAACCAATCTCTCCTTGCACAAACTGGCTCTACAGAGGCAAGATGTCCACCCCCTCCTCATCCTCCGATTCATCACCCCTTTCACTGTGTACATCCCCCTCCTCACAGATTATTAATTCGTCCCCACTGGAATCCACCATCTCAGGTCCCCGTGTACTTTCTGGAGGCAATTGCTGCTGGTGAATGTCTCCACGGAGGAATTGATTATAATTCATTTTAATGAACATCATCTTCTCCACATTTTCTGGAAGTAACCTCGTACGCCGATTGCGGACAAGGTGAGCGGCTGCACTAAACACTCTTTCGGAGTACACATTGGAGGGAGGACAACTTAGGTAGAATAAAGCCAGTTTGTGCAAGGGCCTCCAAATTGCCTCTTTTTCCTGCCAGTATACGTACGGACTGTCTGACGTGCCTACTTGCATGCGGTCACTCATATAATCCTCCACCATTCTTTCAATGGTGAGAGAATCGTATGCAGTGACAGTAGACGACATGTCAGTAATCGTTGGCAGGTCCTTCAGTCCGGACCAGATGTCAGCACTCGCTCCAGACTGCCCTGCATCACCGCCAGCGGGTGGGCTCGGAATTCTTAGCCTTTTCCTCGCACCCCCAGTTGCGGGAGAATGTGAAGGAGGAGCTGTTGACGGGTCACGTTCCGCTTGACTTGACAATTTTCTCACCAGCAGGTCTTTGAACCCCTGCAGACTTGTGTCTGCCGGAAAGAGAGATCCAACGTAGGTTTTAAATCTAGGATCGAGCACGGTGGCCAAAATGTAGTGCTCTGATTTCAACAGGTTGACCACCCGTGAATCCTGGTTAAGCGAATTAAGGGCTCCATCCACAAGTCCCACATGCCTAGCGGAATCGCTCTGTTTTAGCTCCTCCTTCAATGTCTCCAGCTTCTTCTGCAAAAGCCTGATGAGGGGAATGACCTGACTCAGGCTGGCAGTGTCTGAACTGACTTCACGTGTGGCAAGTTCAAAGGGTTGCAGAACCTTGCACAACGTTGAAAGCATTCTCCACTGCGCTTGAGACAGGTGCATTCCACCTCCTTTGCCTATATCGTGGCCAGATGTATAGGCTTGAATAGCCTTTTGCTGCTCCTCCATCCTCTGAAGCATATAGAGGGTTGAATTCCACCTCGTTACCACCTCCTGCTTCAGATGATGGCAGGGCAGGTTCAGGTATTTTTGGTGGTGTTCCAGTCTTCAGTACGCGGTGCCTGAACGCCGAAAGTGGCCCGCAATTCTTCGGGCCACCGACAGCATCTCTTGCACGCCCCTGTCGTTTTTTAAATAATTCTGCACCACCAAATTCAAGGTATGTGCAAAACATGGGACGTGCAGGAATTTGCCCAGATGTAATGCACACACAATATTGCTGGCGTTGTCCGATGTCACAAATCCCCAGGAGAGTCCAATTGGGGTAAGCCATTCTGCGATGATCTTCCTCAGTTGCCGTAAGAGGTTTTCAGCTGTGTGCGTATTCTGGAAAGCGGTGATACAAAGCGTAGCCTGCCTAGGAACCAGTTGGCGTTTGCGAGATGCTGCTAATGGTGCCGCCGCTGCTGTTCTTGCAGCGGGAGGCAATACATCTACCCAGTGGGCTGTCACAGTCATATAGTCCTGAGTCTGCCCTGCTCCACTTGTCCACATGTCCGTGGTTAAGTGGACATTGGGTACAACTGCATTTTTTAGGACACTGGTGAGTCTTTTTCTGAGGTCTGTGTACATTTTCGGTATCGCCTGCCTAGAGAAATGGAACCTAGATGGTATTTGGTACCGGGGACACAGTACCTCAATCAAGTCTATAGTTGGCTCTGAATTAACGATGGATACCGGAACCACGTTTCTCACCGCCCAGGCTGCCAAGGCCTCAGTTATCCGCTTTGCAGCAGGATGACTGCTGTGATATTTCATCTTCCTCGCAAAGGACTGTTGTACAGTCAATTGCTTACTGGAAGTAGTACAAGTGGTCTTCCGACTTCCCCTCTGGGATGACGATCGACTCCCAGCAGCAACAACAGCAGCGCCAGCAGCAGTAGGCGTTACACTCAAGGATGCATCGGAGGAATCCCAGGCAGGAGAGGACTCGTCAGACTTGCCAGTGACATGGCCTGCAGGACTATTGGCATTCCTGGGTAAGGAGGAAATTGACACTGAGGGAGTTGGTGGTGTGGTTTGCGGGAGCTTGGTTACAAGAGGAAGGGATTTAGTGGTCAGTGGACTGCTTCCGCTGTCGCCCAAAGTTTTTGAACTTGTCACTGACTTATGATGAATGCGCTGCAGGTGACGTATAAGGGAGGATGTTCCGAGGTGGTTAACGTCCTTACCCCTACTTATTACAGCTTGACAAAGGCAACACACGGCTTGACACCTGTTGTCCGCATTTGTGTTGAAATAATTCCACACGAAGAGCTGATTTTTTTTGTATTTTGACCAGGCATGTCAATGGCCATATTCCTCCCACGGACAACAGGCGTCTCCCCAGGTGCCTGACTTAAACAAACCACCTCACCATCAGAATCCTCCTTGTCAATTTCCTCCCCAGCACCAGCAACACCCATATCCTCATCCTGGTGTACTTCAACACTGACATCTTCAATTTGACTTTCAGGAACTGGACTGCGGGTGCTCCTTCCAGCACTTGCAGGGGGCGTGCAAATGGTGGAAGGCACAAGCTCTTCCCGTCCAGTGTTGGGAAGGTCAGGCATCGCAACCGACACAATTGGACTCTCCTTGGGGATTTGTGATTTCGAAGAACGCACAGTTCTTTGCTGTGCTTTTGCCAGCTTAAGTCTTTTCTTTTTTCTATCGAGAGGATGAGTGCTTCCATCCTCATGTGAAGCTGAACCACTAGCCATGAACATAGGCCAGGGCCTCAGCCGTTCCTTGCCACTCCGTGTCGTAAATGGCATATTGGCAAGTTTACGCTTCTCCTCAGACGCTTTTAATATTGATTTTTGGGTCATTTTACTGATCTTTTGTGTTTTGGATTTTACATGCTCTGTACTATGACATTGGGCATCGGCCTTGGCAGACGACGTTGATGGCATTTCATCGTCTCGGCCATGACTAGTGGCAGCAGCTTCAGCACGAGGTGGAAGTGGATCTTGATCTTTCCCTATTTTTTTAACCTCCACATTTTTGTTCTCCATATTTTAATGCGCACAACTAAAAGGCACCACAGGTATACAATGTAGATGGATGGATAGTATACTTATGGACGACGAGTGATGACACAGAGGTAGGTACAGCAGTGGCCTACCATACTGCTATATACAGTATAATAAATGGACCTGTGGACACTGTCAGCAAACTGCTAAACTAGTATAAAGAAAAAAAGCCACCACAGGTATACAATGTAGATGGATGGATAGTATACTTATTATTATTAATGGATGACGAGTGACTGACGACACAGAGGTAGGTACAGCAGTGGCCTACCGTACTGCTATATACAGTATAATGGACCTGGTGGACACTGTCAGCAGACTGCTAAACTAGTACTACCGGTATAAAGAAAAAAAGCCACCACAGGTATACAATGTAGATGGATGGATAGTATACTTATGGACGACGAGTGATGACACAGAGGTAGGTACAGCAGTGGCCTACCGTACTGCTATATACAGTATAATAAATGGACCTGGTGGACACTGTCAGCAAACTGCTAAACTAGTATAAAGAAAAAAAAGCCACCACAGGTATACAATGTAGATGGATGGATAGTATACTTATGGACGACGAGTGATGACACAGAGGTAGGTACAGCAGTGGCCTACCGTACTGCTATATACAGTATAATAAATGGACCTGGTGGACACTGTCAGCAAACTGCTAAACTAGTATAAAGAAAAAAAGCCACCACAGGTATACAATGTAGATGGATGGATAGTATACTTATTATTATTATTATTAATGGATGACGAGTGACTGACAACACAGAGGTAGGTACAGCAGTGGCCTACCGTACTGCTATATACAGTATAATGGACCTGGTGGACACTGTCAGCAGACTGCTAAACTAGTACTACTAGTATAAAGAAAAAAAGCCACCACAGGTATACAATGTAGATGGATGGATAGTATACTTATGGACGACGAGTGATGACACAGAGGTAGGTACAGCAGTAGCCTACCGTACTGCTATATACAGTATAATAAATACTGCTATATACAGTATAATAAATGGACCTGGTGGACACTGTCAGCAAACTGCTAAACTAGTATAAAGAAAAAAAGCCACCACAGGTATACAATGTAGATGGATGGATAGTATACTTATTATTAATGGATGACGAGTGACTGACGACACAGAGGTAGGTACAGCAGGGGCCTACCGTACTGCTATATACAGTATAATGGACCTGGTGGACACTGTCAGCAGACTGCTAAACTAGTACTACTAGTATAAAAAAAAAAGCCACCACAGGTATACAATGTAGATGGATGGATAGTATACTTATGGACGACGAGTGACGACACAGAGGTGGGTACAGCAGTGGCCTACCGTACTGCTATATACATTATAATGGACCTGGTGGACACTGTCAGCAGACTGCTAAACTAGTACTACTAGTATAAAGAAAAAAAGCCACCACAGGTATACAATGTAGATGGATGGATAGTATAATATACTGTATATATAATATACAGACGACACATGTAGATGGATGGATAGTATACTTATTATTATTAATGGATGACGAGTGACTGACTACACAGAGGTAGGTACAGCAGTGGCCTACCGTACTGCTATATACAGTATAATGGACCTGGTGGACACTGTCAGCAGACTGCTAAACTAGTATGAAAAAAAAGCCACCACAGGAGTGTTTTTCAGGCAGACAAACGTATACTGGTGGTCACTGTCAGCAAAACTGTGCACTGTACTCCTGCTATAGCTGCTCCCCAGTCCCCACAATTAAGCAGTGTAAGCACTCAGCACAGATATATCATGCAGCACACTGAGCACAGATATGGTATGGAGCGTTTTTTTCAGGCAGAGAACGGATAAAAAAAAACTGGTGGTCACTATCAGCAAAACTCTGCACTCTACTCCGAGTCCTAACAGCTGCTCCCCAATCCTCCCCACAATTAGTAATAAAACAAGCAATCAACTGTCTCTTCTACAATTATAAACGGAGAGGACGCCAGCCACGTCCTCTCCCTGTCAATCTCAATGCACGTGTGAAAATGGCGGCGACGCGCGGTTGCTTATATAGAATCCGAATCTCGCGAGAATCCGACAGCGGGATGATGACGTTCGGGCGCGCTCGGGTTAACCGAGCCATACGGGAGAATCCGAGTATGGCTCGGACCCGTGTAAAAAGCGTGACGTTCGGGGGGGTTCGGTTTCCGAAAAACCGAACCCGCTCATCACTAGATTATACACCCTGTATACTGTACTGTGCGATGTGCGAGATACACATGGTGCTTATACACCCTGTATACTGTACTGTGCAACGTGTGAGATACACATGGTGATTATACACCTTGTATACTGCACTGTGTGATGTGTGAGATACACCTGGTAATTATACACCCTGTATACTGTACTGTGCGATGTGTGAGATACACATGGTGATTATACACCCTGTATACTGTACTGTGCGATGTGCGAGATACACATGGTGCTTATACACCCTGTATACTGTACTGTGCGATGTGTGAGATACACATGGTGATTAAACACCCTGTATACTGTACTATGGGACGTGTGAGATGTACCTGGTAATATACACCCTGTATACTGTACTGTGCGACGTGTGTGATACACATGGTAATTATACACCCGGTATACTGTATTGTGCGACGTGTGAGATACACATGGTAATTATACACCCTGTATACTGTACTGTGTGACGTGTGTGATACACATGGTAATTATACACCCGGTATACTGTATTGTGCGACGTGTGAGATACACATGGTAATTATACACCCTGTATACTGTACTGTGCGATGTGTGAGATACACATGGTGATTATACACCCTGTATACTATACTGTGCGATGTGCGAGATACACATGGTGCTTATACACCCTGTATACTGTACTGTGCGATGTGTGAGATACACATGGTGATTAAACACCCTGTATACTGTACTGTGCGATGTGTGAGATACACATGGTGATTATACATCCTGTATACTGTACGGTGCGATGTGCGAGATACACATGGTGCTTAAACACCCTGTATACTGTACTGTGCAACGTGTGAGATACACATGGTGATTATACACCTTGTATACTGCACTGTGTGATGTGTGAGATACACATAGTGATTATACACCCTGTATACTGTACTGTGCAACGTGTGAGATACACATGGTGATTATACACCCTGTATACAGTACTGTGCGACGTGTGAGATACACATGGGGATTATACACCTTGTATACTGTACTGTGTACGATGTGTGAGATACACATAGTGATTATACACCCTGTATACTGTACTGCGTGACATGTGAAATACTCATAGTGATTATTCACCCTATATACTGTACTGTGTGACGTGTGAGATACACATGGTGATTATACACCCTGTAAACTGTACTGTGCAACGTGTGATACACCTGGTAATATACACTCTGTATACTGTACTGTGCAACGTGTGTGATACATATGGTGATTATACACCCTGTATACTGTACTGTGTGACGTGTGAGATACACATAGTGATTATACACCCTGTATACTGTACTGTGTGACATGTGAAATACTCAGTGATTATTCACCCTATATACTGTACTGTGTGACGTGTGAGATACACATGGTGATTATACACCCTGTAAACTGTACTGTGCAACGTGTGATACACATGGTAATTATACACCCTGTATACTGTACTGTGTGACGTGTGAGATACACATGGTAATTATACACCCTGTATACTGTACTGTGTGACGTGTGAGATACACATAGTGATTATACACCCTGTATACTGTACTATGTGACGTGTGAGATACACATAGTGATTATACACCCTGTATACTGTACTATGGGACGTGTGAGATGTACCTGGTAATATACACCCTGTGTACTGTACTGTGCGACGTGTGTGATACACATGGTAATTATACACCCGGTATACTGTATTGTGCGACGTGTGAGATACACATGGTAATTATACACCCTGTATACTGTACTGTGTGACCTGTGTGATACACCTGGTAATATACACCCTGTATACTGTACTGTGCGACATGTGTGATACACCTGGTAATATACACCCTGTATACTGTACTGTGTGATGTGTGTGATACACATGGTAATTATACACCCTGTATACTGTACTGTGTGATGTGTGAGATACACATGGTAATTATACACCCTGTAAACTGTACTGTGTGACGTGTGAGATACACATGGTAATTATACACCCTGTATACTGTACTGTGTGACGTGTGAGATACACATAGTGATTATACACCCTGTATACTGTACTGTGTGATGTGTGAAATACTCATAGTGATTATTCACCCTATATACTGTACTGTGTGACGTGTGAGATACACATGGTGATTATACACCCTGTAAACTGTACTGTGCAACGTGTGATACACATAGTAATTATACACCCTGTATACTGTACGGTGTGACGTGTGAGATACACATGGTAATTATACACCCTGTATACTGTACTGTGCGATGTGTTAGATACACATGGTGATTATACACCCTGTAAACTGTACTGTGCAACGTGTGAGATACACATGGTGATTATACATGCTGTATACTGTACTGTAAGACATGTGAGATACACATGGTAATTATACATCCTGTATACTGTACTGTGTGACGTGTGAGATACACATGGTAATTATACACCCTGTATACTGTACTGTGTGACGTGTGAGATACACTTGGTAATTATACACCCTGTATACTGTACTGTGTGACGTGTGAGATACACATGGTGATTATACTAGAGATGTGCACTTGAAATTTTTCGGGTTTTGTGTTTTGGTTTTGGGTTCGGTTCCGCGGCCGTGTTTTGGGTTCGACCGCGTTTTGGCAAAACCTCACCGATTTTTTTTTGTCGGATTCGGGTGTGTTTTGGATTCGGGTGTTTTTTTCAAAAAACACTAAAAAACAGCTTAAATCATAGAATTTGGGGGTCATTTTGATCCCAAAGTATTATTAACCTCAAAAACCATAATTTCCACTCATTTTCAGTCTATTCTGAATACCTCACACCTCACAATATTATTTTTAGTCCTAAAATTTGCACCGAGGTCGCTGGATGACTAAGGTAAGCGACCCTAGTGGCCGACACAAACACCTGGCCCATCTAGGAGTGGCACTGCAGTGTCACGCAGGATGTCCCTTCCAAAAAACCCTCCCCAAACAGCACATGACGCAAAGAAAAAAAGAGGCGCAATGAGGTAGCTGTGTGAGTAAGATAAGCGACCCTAGTGGCCGACACAAACACCGGGCCCATCTAGGAGTTGCACTGCAGTGTCACGCAGGATGGCCCTTCCAAAAAACCCTCCCCAAACAGCACATGACGCAAAGAAAAAAAGAGGCGCAATGAGGTAGCTGTGTGAGTAAGATAAGCGACCCTAGTGGCCGACACAAACACCGGGCCCATCTAGGAGTGGCACTGCAGTGTCACGCAGGATGGCCCTTCCAAAAAACACTCCCCAAACAGCACATGACGCAAAGAAAAAAAGAGGCGCAATGAGGTAGCTGTGTGAGTAAGATAAGCGACCCTAGTGGCCGACACAAACACCGGGCCCATCTAGGAGTGGCACTGCAGTGTCACGCAGGATGGCCCTTCCAAAAAACACTCCCCAAACGGCACATGACGCAAAGAAAAAAAGAGGCGCAATGAGGTAGCTGTGTGAGTAAGATAAGCGACCCTAGTGGCCGACACAAACACCGGGCCCATCTAGGAGTGGCACTGCAGTGTCACGCAGGATGGCCCTTCCAAAAAACACTCCACAAACAGCACATGACGCAAAGAAAAATTAAAGAAAAAAGAGGTGCAAGATGGAATTGTCCTTGGGCCCTCCCACCCACCCTTATGTTGTATAAACAGGACATGCACACTTTAACCAACCCATCATTTCAGTGACAGGGTCTGCCACACGACTGTGACTGAAATGACGGGATGGTTTGGACCCCCACCAAAAAAGAAGCAATTAATCTCTGCTTGCACAAACTGGCTCTACAGAGGCAAGATGTCCACCTCATCATCATCCTCCGATATATCACCGTGTACATCCCGCTCCTCACAGATTATCAATTCGTCCCCACTGGAATCCACCATCTCAGCTCCCTGTGTACTTTGTGGAGGCAATTGCTGCTGGTCAATGTCTCCACGGAGGAATTGATTATAATTCATTTTAATGAACATCATCTTCTCCACATTTTCTGGAAGTAACCTCGTACGCAGATTGCTGACAAGGTGAGCGGCGGCACTAAACACTCTTTCGGAGTACACACTTGTGGGAGGGCAACTTAGGTAGAATAAAGCCAGTTTGTGCAAGGGCCTCCAAATTGCCTCTTTTTCCTGCCAGTATAAGTACGGACTGTCTGACGTGCCTACTTGGATGCGGTCACTCATATAATCCTCCACCATTCTTTCAATGGTGAGAGAATCATATGCAGTGACAGTAGACGACATGTCCGTAATCGTTGTCAGGTCCTTCAGTCCGGACCAGATGTCAGCATCAGCAGTCGCTCCAGACTGCCCTGCATCACCGCCAGCGTGTGGGCTCGGAATTCTGAGCCTTTTCCTCGCACCCCCAGTTGCGGGAGAATGTGAAGGAGGAGATGTTGACAGGTCGCGTTCCGCTTGACTTGACAATTTTGTCACCAGCAGGTCTTTGAACCCCAGCAGACTTGTGTCTGCCGGAAAGAGAGATCCAAGGAAGTTTTTAAATCTAGGATCGAGCACGGTGGCCAAAATGTAGTGCTCTGATTTCAACAGATTGACCACCCGTGAATCCTTGTTAAGCGAATTAAGGGCTCCATCCACAAGTCCCACATGCCTAGCGGAATCGCTCCCTTTTAGCTCCTCCTTCAATGCCTCCAGCTTCTTCTGCAAAAGCCTGATGAGGGGAATGACCTGACTCAGGCTGGCAGTGTCTGAACTGACTTCACGTGTGGCAAGTTCAAAAGGTTGCAGAACCTTGCACAACGTTGAAATCATTCTCCACTGCGCTTGAGACAGGTACATTCCACCTCCTATATCGTGCTCAATTGTATAGGCTTGAATGGCCTTTTGCTGCTCCTCCAACCTCTGAAGCATATAGAGGGTTGAATTCCACCTCGTTACCACTTCTTGCTTCAGGTGATGGCAGGGCAGGTTCAGGCGTTTTTGGTGGTGCTCCAGTCTTCTGTACGTGGTGCCTGTACGCCGAAAGTGTCCCGCAATTCTTCTGGCCACCGACAGCATCTCTTGCACGCCCCTGTCGTTTTTTAAAAAATTCTGCACCACCAAATTCAAGGTATGTGCAAAACATGGGACGTGCTGGAATTTGCCCATATTTAATGCACACACAATATTGCTGGCGTTGTCCGATGCCACAAATCCACAGGAGAGTCCAATTGGGGTAAGCCATTCCGCGATGATCTTCCTCAGTAGCCGTAAGAGGTTTTCAGCTGTGTGCGTATTCTGGAAACCGGTGATACAAAGCGTAGCCTGCCTAGGAAAGAGTTGGCGTTTGCGAGATGCTGCTACTGGTGCCGCTGCTGCTGTTCTTGCGGCGGGAGTCCATACATCTACCCAGTGGGCTGTCACACTCATATAGTCCTGACCCTGCCCTGCTCCACTTGTCCACATGTCCGTGGTTAAGTGGATATTGGGTACAACTGCATTTTTTAGGACACTGGTGAGTCTTTTTCTGACGTCCGTGTACATTCTCGGTATCGCCTGCCTAGAGAAGTGGAACCTAGATGGTATTTGGTAACGGGGGCACACTGCCTCAAGAAATTGTCTAGTTCCCTGTGAACTAACGGCGGATACCGGACGCACGTCTAACACCAACATAGTTGTCAAGGCCTCAGTTATCTGCTTTGCAACAGGATGACTGCTGTGATATTTCATCTTCCTCGCAAAGGACTGTTGGACAGTCAATTGCTTGGTGGAAGTAGTAAAAGTGGGCTTACGACTTCCCCTCTGGGATGACCATCGACTCCCAGCAGCAACAACAGCAGCGCCAGCAGCAGTAGGCGTTACACGCAAGGATGCATCGGAGGAATCCCAGGCGGGAGAGGACTCGTCAGAATTGCCAGTGACATGACCTGCAGGACTATTGGCATTCCTGGGGAAGGAGGAAATTGACACTGAGGGAGTTGGTGGGGTGGTTTGCGTGAGCTTGGTTACAAGAGGAAGGGATTTACTGGTCAGTGGACTGCTTCCGCTGTCGCCCAAAGTTTTTGAACTTGTCACTGACTTATTATGAATGCGCTGCAGGTGACGTATAAGGGAGGATGTTCCGAGGTGGTTAACGTCCTTACCCCTACTTATTACAGCTTGACAAAGGCAACACACGGCTTGACAAATGTTGTCCGCATTTCTGGTGAAATACTTCCACACCGAAGAGCTGATTTTTTTGGTATTTTCACCAGGCATGTCAACGGCCCTATTCCTCCCACGGACAACAGGTGTCTCCCCGGGTGCCTGACTTAAACAAACCACCTCACCATCAGAATCCTCCTTGTCAATTTCCTCCCCAGCGCCAGCAACACCCATATCCTCCTCATCCTGGTGTACTTCAACACTGACATCTTCAATCTGACTATCAGGAACTGGACTGCGGGTGCTCCTTCCAGCACTTGCAGGGGGCGTGCAAATGGTGGAAGGCGCATGCTTTTCACGTCCAGTGTTGGGAAGGTCAGGCACCGCAACCGACACAATTGGACTCTCCTTGTGGATTTGGGATTTCGAAGAACGCACAGTTCTTTGCGGTGCTTTTGCCAGCTTGAGTCTTTTCAGTTTTCTAGCGAGAGGCTGAGTGCTTCCATCCTCATGTGAAGCTGAGCCACTAGCCATGAACATAGGCCAGGGCCTCAGCCGTTCCTTGCCACTCCGTGTGGTAAATGGCATATTGGCAAGTTTACGCTTCTCCTCCGACAATTTTATTTTAGATTTTGGAGTCCTTTTTTTACTGATATTTGGTGTTTTGGATTTTACATGCTCTGTACTATGACATTGGGCATCGGCCTTGGCAGACGACGTTGCTGGCATTTCATCGTCTCGGCCATGACTAGTGGCAGCAGCTTCAGCACGAGGTGGAAGTGGATCTTGATCTTTCCCTAATTTTGGAACCTCAACATTTTTGTTCTCCATATTTTAATAGGCACAACTAAAAGGCACCTCAGGTAAACAATGGAGATGGATGGATACTAGTATACTTATGGATGGACGAGCGACTGCCGACACAGAGGTAGCTACAGCCGTGGACTACCGTACTGTGTCTGCTGCTAATATAGACTGGATGATAATGAGATGAAATCAATATATATATATATATATAATATCACTAGTACTGCAGCCGGACAGGTAGATATATTTATTATGTAATGACTGATGACGGACCTGCTGGACACTGTCAGCTCAGCAGCACCGCAGACTGCTACAGTAAGCTACTATAGTAGTATGTATCAAGAAGAAAGAAAAAAAAAACCACGGGTAGGTGGTATACAATTATGGATGGACTGCCGAGTGCCGACACAGAGGTAGCTACAGCCGTGGACTACCGTACTGTGTCTGCTGCTAATATAGACTGGATGATAATGAGATGAAATCAATATAATATCACTAGTACTGCAGCCGGACAGGTATGTATATTTATTATGTAATGACTGATGACGGACCTGCTGGACACTGTCAGCTCAGCAGCACCGCAGACTGCTACAGTAAGCTACTATACTATAGTAGTATGTACAAAGAAGAAAGAAAAAAAAAAACCACGGGTAGGTGGTATACAATTATGGATGGACTGCCGAGTGCCGACACAGAGGTAGCTACAGCCGTGGACTACCGTACTGTGTCTGCTGCTAATATAGACTGGATGATAATGAGATTAAATCAATATAATATCACTATTACTGCAGCCGGACAGGTATGTATATTTATTATGTAATGACTGATGACGGACCTGCTGGACACTGTCAGCTCAGCAGCACCGCAGACTGCTACAGTAAGCTACTATACTATAGTAGTATGTACAAAGAAGAAAGAAAAAAAAACCACGGGGAGGTGGTTTACAATTATGGATGGACTGCCGAGAGCCGACACAGAGGTAGCTACAGCCGTGGACTAACGTACTGTGTCTGCTGCTAATATAGACTGGATGATAATGAGATGAAATCAATATATATGTATATATAATATCACTAGTACTGCAGCCGGACAGGTATATATATTTATTATGTAATGACTGATGACGGACCTGCTGGACACTGTCAGCTCAGCAGCACCGCAGACTGCTACAGTAAGCTACTATAGTAGTATGTATAAAGAAGAATGAAAAAAAAAAAACCACGGGTAGGTGGTATACAATATTATATATATATATATATATATTATATATATATATATATATATATATATATATATATATATATATTAAACTGGTGGTGATTGATTATTAAACTGGTGGTCAGGTCACTGGTCACACTATCAGCAACTTGCAAGTAGTACTCCTAAGCAGACAATAACAAAATATATTATACTGGTCTGGTGGTCAGTGTGGTCACAATGGCAGTGTGGCACTGACTCTGGCAGCAAAAGTGTGCACTGTACGTTATATGTACTCCTGAGTCCTGCTCTCAGACTCTAACTGCTCCCCACTGTCAGTGTCTCCCCCACAAGTCAGATAATTAATACAGTCACACTATCTAATCTATATCACTTCAGCAAGTAGTAGTAGTATAGTAGTACTCCTCCTAATAATGCTCCCCAAAATTACTACTACTGTGTTTCTCTCTACTGTCTCACTCTCTTCTCTAAACGGAGAGGACGCCAGCCACGTCCTCTCCCTATGAATCTCAATGCACGTGTGAAAATGGCGGCGACGCGCGGCTCCTTATATAGAATCCGAGTCTCGCGATAGAATCCGAGCCTCGCGAGAATCCGACAGCGGGATGATGACGTTCGGGCGCGCTCGGGTTAACCGAGCAAGGCCGGAAGATCCGAGTCGCTCGGACCCGTGAAGAAAAAACTGAAGTTCGGGCGTGTTCGGATTCAGAGGAACCGAACCCGCTCATCTCTAGATTATACACCCTGTATACTGTACTGTGTGACTTGTGAGATACACATGGTGATTATACACGGTGTATACTGTACTGTGTGATGTGTGAGATAAACATGGTGATTATACACCCTGTATACTGTACTGTGCGACGTGTGAGATACACATGGTGATTATACACCCTGTATACTGTACTGTGTGATGTGTGAGAAACACCTGGTAATTATACATCCTGTATACTGTACTGTGTGACGTGTGAGATACACATGGTGATTATACACGCTGTATATTGTACTGTGTGACGTGTGAGATACACATGGTGATTATACACCCTGTATACTGTACTGTGTGACGTGTGAGATACTCATGGTGATTATACACCCTGTATATAAACCTCACACGTCAGATGCTTCCACGCGTCCACTCAAGCACACTTATCTTATGAAATAAAGACACCACAACTGTAGTTGGCGTGAAAGGGGTCAGCTTTTATTTTCTGACTGAGAGGGAGGCCTATTAAATACTAGTGATGAGCCCCGGAAATTTTTCGGGTTTTGTGTTTTGGTTTTGGGTTCGGTTCCGCGGCCGTGTTCTGGGTTCGAACGCGTTTTGGCAAAACCTCACCGAATTTTTTTTGTCGGATTCGGGTGTGTTTTGGATTCGGGTGTTTTTTTCAAAAAACCCTAAAAAACAGCTTAAATCATAGAATTTGGGGGTCCTTTTGATCCCAAAGTATTATTAACCTCAATAACCATAATTTCCACTCATTTTCAGTCTATTCTGAACACCTCACACCTCACAATATTATTTTTAGTCCTAAAATTTGCACCGAGGTCGCTGGATGACTAAGCTCAGCGACCCAAGTGGCCGACACAAACACCTGGCCCATCTAGGAGTGGCACTGCAGTGTCACGCAGGATGGCCCTTCAAAAAACTACTCCCCAAACAGCACATGACGCAAAGAAGAAAAAAAAGAGGCGCAATGAGGTAGCTGTGTGAGTAAGCTATGCGACCCTAGTGGCCGACACAAACACCTGGCCCATCTAGGAGTGGCACTGCAGTGTCACGCAGGATGGCCCTTCCAAAAAACACCCCCCAAACAGCACATGACGCAAAGAAAAAAAGAGGCGCAATGAGGTAGCTGTGTGACTAAGCTAAGCGACCCTAGTGGCCGACACAAACACCTGGCCCATCTAGGAGTGGCACTGCAGTGTCACGCAGGATGGCCCATTCAAAAAACTACTCCCCAAACAGCACATGACGCAAAGAAGAAAAAAAAGATGCGCAATGAGGTAGCTGTGTGACTAAGATAAGCGACCCTAGTGGCCGACACAAACACCTGGCCCATCTAGGAGTGGCACTGCAGTGTCACGCAGGATGGCCCTTCCAAAAAACACCCCCCAAACAGCACATGACGCAAAGAAAAAAAGAGGCGCAATGAGGTAGCTGTGTAACTAAGATAAGCGACCCAAGTGGCCGACACAAACACCGGGCCCATCTAGGAGTGGCACTGCAGTGTCACGCAGGATGGCCCTTCCAAAAAACACCCCCCAAACAGCACATGACGCAAAGAAAAAAAGAGGCGCAATGAGGTAGATGTGTGACTAAGCTAAGCGACCCTAGTGGCCGACACAAACACCTGGCCCATCTAGGAGTGGCACTGCAGTGTCACGCAGGATGGCCCTTCAAAAAACTACTCCCCAAACAGCACATGACGCAAAGAAGAAAAAAAAGATGCGCAATGAGGTAGCTGTGTGACTAAGATAAGCGACCCTAGTGGCCGACACAAACACCTGGCCCATCTAGGAGTGGCACTGCAGTGTCACGCAGGATGGCCCTTCCAAAAAACACCCCCCAAACAGCACATGACGCAAAGAAAAAAAGAGGCGCAATGAGGTAGCTGTGTGACTAAGCTAAGCGACCTTAGTGGCCGACACAAACACCTGGCCCATCTAGGAGTGGCACTGCAGTGTCACGCAGGATGGCCCTTCAAAAAACTACTCCCCAAACAGCACATGACGCAAAGAAGAAAAAAAAGATGCGCAATGAGGTAGCTGTGTGACTAAGCTAAGCGACCCAAGTGGCCGACACAAACACCTGGCCCATCTAGGAGTGGCACTGCAGTGTCACGCAGAATGGCCCTTCCATAAACTACTCCCCAAACAGCACATGACGCAAAGAAAAATGAAAGAAAAAAGAGGTGCAAGATGGAATTGTCCTTGGGCCCTCCCACCCACCCTTATGTTGTATAAACAGGACATGCACACTTTAACCAACCCATCATTTCAGTGACAGGGTCTGCCACACGACTGTGACTGAAATGACGGGTTGGTTTGGACCCCCACCAAAAAAGAAGCAATTAATCTCTCCTTGCACAAACTGGCTCCATAGAGGCAAGATGTCCACCTCATCATCATCCTCCGATATATCACCGTGTACATCCCCCTCCTCACAGATTATCAATTCGTCCCCACTGGAATCCACCATCTCAGCTCCCTGTGTACTTTGTGGAGGCAATTGCTGCTGGTGAATGTCTCCACGGAGGAATTGATTATAATTCATTTTAATGAACATCATCTTCTCCACATTTTCTAGATGTAACCTCGTACGCCGATTGCTGACAAGGTGAGCGGCGGCACTAAACACTCTTTCGGAGTACACACTTGTGGGAGGGCAACTTAGGTAGAATAAAGCCAGTTTGTGCAAGGGCCTCCAAATTGCCTCTTTTTCCTGCCAGTATAAGTACGGACTGTCTGACGTGCCTACTTGGATGCGGTCACTCATATAATCCTCCACCATTCTTTCAATGGGGAGAGAATCATATGCAGTGACAGTAGACGACATGTCCGTAATCGTTGTCAGGTCCTTCAGTCCGGACCAGATGTCAGCATCAGCAGTCGCTCCAGACTGCCCTGCATCACCGCCAGCGGGTGGGCTCGGAATTCTGAGCCTTTTCCTCGCACCCCCAGTTGCGGGAGAATGTGAAGGAGGAGATGTTGACAGGTCGCGTTCCGCTTGACTTGACAATTTTGTCACCAGCAGTTCTTTGAACCCCAGCAGACTTGTGTCTGCCGGAAAGAGAGATCCAAGGTAGGTTTTAAATCTAGGATCGAGCACGGTGGCCAAAATGTAGTGCTCTGATTTCAACAGATTGACCACCCGTGAATCCTTGTTAAGCGAATTAAGGGCTCCATCCACAAGTCCCACATGCCTAGCGGAATCGCTCTGTGTTAGCTCCTCCTTCAATGTCTCCAGCTTCTTCTGCAAAAGCCTGATGAGGGGAATGACCTGACTCAGGCTGGCAGTGTCTGAACTGACTTCACGTGTGGCAAGTTCAAAAGGTTGCAGAACCTTGCACAACGTTGAAATCATTCTCCACTGCGCTTGAGACAGGTGCATTCCACCTCCTATATCGTGCTCAGTTGTATAGGCTTGAATGGCCTTTTGCTGCTCCTCCAACCTCTGAAGCATATAGAGGGTTGAATTCCACCTCGTTACCACTTCTTGCTTCAGATGATGGCAGGGCAGGTTTAGGCGTTTTTGGTGGTGCTCCAGTCTTCTGTATATGGTGCCTGTACGCCGAAAGTGTCCCGCAATTCTTCTGGCCACCGACAGCATCTCTTGCACGCCCCTCTCGGTTTTTAAATAATTCTGCACCACCAAATTCAAGGTATGTGCAAAACATGGGACGTGCTGGAATTTGCCCAGATTTAATGCACACACAATATTGCTGGCGTTGTCCGATGCCACAAATCCACAGGAGAGTCCAATGGGGTAAGCCATTCCGCGATGATCTTCCTCAGTTGCCGTAAGAGGTTTTCAGCTGTGTGCGTATTCTGGAAAGCGGTGATACAAAGCGTAGCCTGCCTAGGAAAGAGATGGCGTTTGCGAGATGCTGCTACTGGTGCCGCCGCTGCTGTTCTTGCGGCGGGAGTCCATACATCTACCCAGTGGGCTGTCACAGTCATATAGTCCTGAGCCTGCCCTGCTCCACTTGTCCACATGTCCGTGGTTAAGTGGACATTGGGTACAACTGCATTTTTTAGGACACTGGTGAGTCTTTTTCTGAGGTCTGTGTACATTTTCGGTATCGCCTGCCTAGAGAAATGGAACCTAGATGGTATTTGGTACCGGGGACACAGTACCTCCAACAAGTCTCTAGTTGGCTCTGCAGTAATGATGGATACCGGAACCACGTTTCTCACCGCCCAGGATGCCAAGGCCTCAGTTATCCGCTTTGCAGCAGGATGACTGCTGTGATATTTCATCTTCCTCGCAAAGGACTGTTGGACAGTCAATTGCTTGGTGGAAGTAGTAAAAGTGGTCTTACGACTTCCCCTCTGGAATGACCATCGACTCCCAGCAGCAACAACAGCAGCGCCAGCAGCAGTAGGCGTTACACGCAAGGATGCATCGGAGGAATCCCAGGCAGGAGAGGACTCGTCAGAATTGCCAGTGACATGGCCTGCAGGACTATTGGCATTCCTGGGGAAGGAGAAAATTGACACTGAGGGAGTTGGTGGGGTGGTTTGCGAGAGCTTGGTTACAAGAGGAAGGGATTTACTGGTCAGTGGACTGCTTCCGCTGTCGCCCAAAGTTTTTGAACTTGTCACTGACTTATGATGAATGCGCTGCAGGTGACGTATAAGGGAGGATGTTCCGAGGTGGTTAACGTCCTTACCCCTACTTATTACAGCTTGACAAAGGCAACACACGGCTTGACAAATGTTGTCCGCATTTCTGTTGAAATACTTCCACACCGAAGAGCTGATTTTTTTGGTATTTTCACCAGGCATGTCAATGGCCCTATTCCTCCCACGGACAACAGGTGTCTCCCCGGGTGCCTGACATAAACAAACCACCTCACCATCAGAATCCTCCTTGTCAATTTCCTCCCCAGCGCCAGCAACACCCATATCCTCCTCATCCTGGTGTACTTCAACACTGACATCTTCAATCTGACTATCAGGAACTGGACTGCGGGTGCTCCTTCCAGCACTTGCAGGGGGCGTGCAAATGGTGGAAGGTGCATGCTCTTCACGTCCAGTGTTGGGAAGGTCAGGCATCGCAAACAACACAATTGGACTCTCCTTGTGGATTTGTGATTTCGAAGAACGCACAGTTCTTTGCTGTGCTTTTGCCAGCTTGAGTCTTTTCATTTTTCTAGCGAGAGGCTGAGTGCTTCCATCCTCATGTGAATCTGAACCACTAGCCATGAACATAGGCCAGGGCCTCAGCCGTTCCTTGCCACTCCGTGTGGTAAATGGCATATTGGCAAGTTTACGCTTCTCCTCCGACAATTTTATTTTAGATTTTTGAGTCCTTTTTTTACTGATATTTGGTGTTTTGGATTTTACATGCTCTGTACTATGACATTGGGCATCGGCCTTGGCAGACGACGTTGATGGCATTTCATCGTCTCGGCCATGACTAGTGGCAGCAGCTTCAGCACGAGGTGGAAGTCGATCTTGATCTTTCCCTATTTTTGGAACCTCAACATTTTTGTTCTCCATATTTTAATAGGCACAACTAAAAGGCACCTCAGGTATACAATGGAGATGGATGGATACTAGTATACTTATGGATGGACGAGCGACTGCCGACACAGAGGTAGCTACAGCCGTGGAATACCGTACTGCGTCTGCTGCTAATATAGACTGGATGATAATGATGTAAAAAATATATATATATATCACTACTGCAGCCGGACAGGTATATATTATATAATGACGGACCTGCTGGACACTGTCAGCACTGCAGACTCCTAAAGTAAGCTACTAGTATCAAGAAGATAGAAAAAAAAAAAACACCACAGGTAGGTGGTATACAATTATGGATGGACGAGCGACTGCCGACACAGAGGTAGCTACAGCCGTGGACTACCGTACTGCGTCTGCTGCTAATATAGACTGGATGATAATGATATAAAAAATATATATATATCACTACTGCAGCTGGACAGGTATATATTATATAATGACGGACCTGCTGGACACTGTCAGCACTGCAGACTCCTAAAGTAAGCTACTAGTATCAAGAAGATAGAAAAAAAAAAAAACACCACAGGTAGGTGGTATACAATTATGGATGGACGAGCGACTGCCGACACAGAGGTAGCTACAGCCGTGGACTACCGTACTGTGTCTGCTGCTAATATAGACTGGATGATAATGATATAAAAAATATATATATATCACTACTGCAGCCGGACAGGTATATATTATATAATGACGGACCTGCTGGACACTGTCAGCACTGCAGACTCCTAAAGTAAGCTACTGGTATCAAGAAGATAGAAAAAAAAAAAAACACCACAGGTAGGTGGTATACAATTATGGATGGACGAGCGACTGCCGACACAGAGGTAGCTACAGCCGTGGACTACCGTACTGCGTCTGCTGCTAATATAGACTGGATGATAATGATATAAAAAATATATATATATCACTACTGCAGCCGGACAGGTATATATTATATAATGACGGACCTGCTGGACACTGTCAGCACTGCAGACTCCTAAAGTAAGCTACCAGTATCAAGAAGATAGAAAAAAAAAACACCACAGGTAGGTGGTATACAATTATGGATGGACGAGCGACTGCCGACACAGAGGTAGCTACAGCCGTGGACTACCGTACTGCATCTGCTGCTAATATAGACTGGATGATAATGATATAAAAAATATATATATATATCACTACTGCAGCCGGACAGGTATATATTATATAATGACGGACCTGCTGGACACTGTCAGCACTGCAGACTCCTAAAGTAAGCTACTAGTATCCAGAAGATAGAAAAAAAAAACACAACAGGTAGGTGGTATACAATTATGGATGGACGAGCGACTGCCGACACAGAGGTAGCTACAGCCGTGGACTACCGTACTGCGTCTGCTGCTAATATAGACTGGATGATAATGATATAAAAAATATATATATATCACTACTGCAGCCTGACAGGTATATATTAAATAATGACGGACCTGCTGGACACTGTCAGCACTGCAGACTTCTAAAGTAAGCTACTAGTATCAAGAAGATAGAAAAAAAAAAACAGGTAGGTGGTATACAATTATGGATGGACGAGCGACTGCCAACACAGAGGTAGCTACAGCCGTAGACTACCGTACTGCGTCTGCTGCTAATATAGACTGGATGATAATGATATAAAAAATATATATATATCACTACTGCAGCCGGACAGGTATATATTATATAATGACGGACCTGCTGGACACTGTCAGCACTGCAGACTCCTAAAGTAAGCTACTAGTATCAAGAAGATAGAAGAAAAAAAAAACACAACAGGTAGGTGGTATACAATTATGGATGGACGAGCGACTGCCGACACAGAGGTAGCTACAGCCGTGGACTACCGTACTGCGTCTGCTGCTAATATAGACTGGATGATAATGATATAAAAAATATATATATATCACTACTGCAGCTGGACAGGTATATATTATATAATGACGGACCTGCTGGACACTGTCAGCACTGCAGACTCCTAAAGTAAGCTACTAGTATCAAGAAGATAGAAAAAAAAAACACAACAGGTAGGTGGTATAAAATTATGGATGGACGAGCGACTGCCGACACAGAGGTAGCTACAGCCGTGGACTACCGTACTGCGTCTGCTGCTAATATAGACTGGATGATAATGATATAAAAAATATATATATATATGACTACTGCAGCCGGACAGGTATATATTATATAATGACGGACCTGCTGGACACTGTCAGCACTGCAGACTCCTAAAGTAAGCTACTAGTATCAAGAAGATAGAAAAAAAAACACAACAGGTAGGTGGTATACAATTATGGATGGACGAGCGACTGCCGACACAGAGGTAGCTACAGCCGTGGACTACCGTACTGCGTCTGCTGCTAATATAGACTGGATGATAATGATATAAAATATATATATATATCACTACTGCAGCCGGACAGGTATATATTATATAATGACGGACCTGCTGGACACTGTCAGCACTGCAGACTCCTAAAGTAAGCTACTAGTATCAAGAAGATAGAAAAAAAAAAACACCACAGGTAGGTGGTATACAATTATGGATGGACGAGCGACTGCCGACACAGAGGTAGCTACAGCCGTGGACTACCGTACTGCGTCTGCTGCTAATATAGACTGGATGATAATGATATAAAAAATATATATATATCACTACTGCAGGACAGGTATATATTATATAATGACGGACCTGCTGGACACTGTCAGCAGAATGTGTTTATAGAATAAAAACACCACACGACGAGTGTTTAACTTTTTCAGGCAGACAATCACAATATACTGGTGGTCAGTGGTCACTGGGTGGTCAGTCACACTGGCAGTGGCACTCTGGCAGCAAAAGTGTGCACTCTTAATGTACTCCTGCTATAACTGCTCCCCAGTCTCCCCCACAATTAAGCTGTGTGAGCAGTGAGCACTCAGCACAGTCAGATATACATAGATGATGCAGCACACTGAGGCTGAGCACAGATATGGTATACTGTGTCACTGTGTATCGTTTTTTTTCAGGCAGAGAACGGATTATATTAAATAATAATAAAACTGCACTGGTGGTCACTGGTCAGTCACTAGTAAACTCTGCACTCTCTGAGTACTCCTAAGCTCCAGTAAATCAAGTGTCTCACTCTCACTCTCTATCTATTTCTATTTTAAACGGAGAGGACGCCAGCCACGTCCTCTCCCTATCAATCTCAATGCACGTGTGAAAATGGCGGCGACGCGCGGCTCCTTATATAGAATCCGAGTCTCGCGATAGAATCCGAGCCTCGCGAGAATCCGACAGCGGGATGATGACGTTCGGGCGCGCTCGGATTAACCGAGCAAGGCGGGAAGATCCGAGTCTGCCTCGGACCCGTGTAAAAAGGCTGAAGTTCGGGGGGGTTCGGATTCCGAGGAACCGAACCCGCTCATCACTATTAAATACTAAAACTAAAATGCAGACTTCCCTCTCTAACTAAAGGTGGCGGGGAGAAGAACGGTTAAGCATGATAAACGTAACATGGGTGATAAACATTATAATACATAAAAACAAGCAATAAAAAACATATATTTGAGGGAGCCTCCTGCCCCACATGTTCCAGGATCGGCCTCCTGCCTCCATCCCAGACATCGAAAATCAAAAATCCAAGGACAGGGGTCGACCTTCTGCCACTACCCCTGTCCACCAGCGGTTGCAGGGACGGAGGTACGCTCCGCCCCTACGGGATAAAAAATTGGGCCACCGGCCCCGCCATCCACATATGTTTTATATTAATTATATGGACCCACTTGTCAAAATGATGCCCGTAAACTAATTCTAAAAGATATAAATTACCTCTAAATACACCCAAACTGACTAACTGTGAACTCATCATTAAATTTAAGTAACCGTTCAGAAAACCGGCCAACTGCCAGGATACCAACCTGCCACTGCCACCGAACTAAAAAACCCACACAACAAAACAGAAAAACCAACTAGAGAGACCTAAGAAAGCACAAAAGAAAAAACCCAAATGGACTATCAAAAGGAAAAACTATCTAAAGGGACCTAAGAATGTGAATAATGTCCTCCAGGAAGATCAGCATGCCAGCCGGCGACAAATGCACCCCGTCAGACCCGTATTGTGTCGGATCACGGTAGGAAATACCACCGTGCGGCACGACCAGCCCGCCATGCTGGAGGACAGCACGACCAACGACCGAATTGACCCGCCACCGAACCAGGTCAATCGCCCCGGGGTTAAAGGCTCCGCGCCAAGACCGCCGGGGAACGATGTCCGACCAGAGGATGAGGCAAAACGGCCAGTCAGCCATGAGTTCCAGCAGCTGACGCCTGATCTCGAGGCGAATGTCGAGCCCAGTGCGGCGTACCAGATCATTGCCACCCAGATGCAAGACCAAAATCAGGGGGTACCCAAATCAGCCAACTGCCGCCCGAAGCCAGTCCCGCAGGCCATCCCAGCGGAGGCCTTAACGCCCCAACCAGCGCACGGCCTGCAGCTCCGGAAACCGGGCGGTGTCGCAGGCCAGAGCCGACACGGACAGCCAATAGATGTAGGAATGGCCGACAAACCATAGAAAGTGCGGATCTAACCGCCGCCCTGCAAAAGAAGGTGTGACGAAGGTTAAGAAATGAAATAAATAAGGTATGTAAATGAGAAACCTGACTGCATCCCTAATGGGGAGGGAGTGGGGGGGGCCACCCAATTTGTCTTGAGGCAAAAACAAAACTTCGTCAGCCGGCAAAAGCCGAAATTAAAACCAACGATAAAACAAAAATTCTTCAAGGCCCCCGCAATCACAAAGTGCAACTGCGACGAGCGGCTAGTCCTCAAAGGGGCGCACTGGGAGGAAAAGGCCTGATATAGGCTGCACCAGACCTCCACCTACCCAGTGCCTGGACTTCGACCTCGGACCAACCCGCCGCAGCGGCAGCTGAAGCAGCGCCGATGCGGAAAGAGTGAGTCCCATAGTCGGCCGGAGATAGACCCAGGTACAGAATACAACGCCCCAAAACCGACCGGAATTGATATCTGGTCAACGGGGAGCCGTCACTATGGACGAGCCACCCGGTGGGCGTTGGAGGCCGTATGGCCGAATATGCCCGGGCCGCGGAAACTGGACAAATGCCCCGCGCGCGAGCCGGATCCATTCGAACCCACTGCCCCCTGCCGGCTACGTCAGTCTTGGAGCGCTGAATACTGCACCACAAACCGTCGGGGTGGACGACGACGTGGGCCTCCAGCATGGGCGAGGCAGAAGCCCGAGAGACGGACACCAGCTCACCCACCCTGATTGCACCGTGAAAGGCCATAGTAAAGGCCGCCCGGAAGAGGCGAACCTCGTATCCCGAAAAGCAAATGCTCTGTAGGGATCCCAAAATCCGCCTCAGCAAAGCACCGGTGATCGGCTGGCGAGTATCCGGGAGGGGCGGGGTCGCCCGAGCCCAACCTTTCAACACCCGCCGGAGGAAAAAGGACTTCGTAAAATCAGCTTCCCCCCGCAGCTGCAGAAAGTAAGATATACCTGCCAGAACCCTGTTAACAGACGCCCGCGAAATCCCGTCGGAGTACAGTACCCAGATGTAATCTAAAAGTAAATCATGAGAGGTCTTACCACACTGGCCTCTCTCCAGGAGGAAGCGACACCACCGCTCCCAGGCTGCCCGATAGGCCGCAAAAGTTGCAGGGGCCAATGACCTGTGGGCTAACGCCTCCAATCCGGGTGGATGACCTGCCACACAGAAGCAGGACATAATTCCCCATGGAGGAGAGCTGCAGGAGCCAAGCGCCTAAATCGCTGCAAATCGCCGCGTGACAGGGCATCTGCAATTTCGTTGCGCACGCCAGGGACATGCTTGGCTCGCAACGTAATGTTGTTCACCAAACATAACAAGACTATCTGCGCAATGACCCGCAATACCGGCAAGGACGTTGATTTTTGGCGGTTGATGGCAAAAACCACGCCCAGATTGTCGCACCAGAAGACAACATGTATATTACGCAGGGCATCGCGCCATAATTCCAAAGTGACCAGAATAGGAAAAATTTCCAGTAACAGCATGTTCGTAGTGAGGCCCTTGCGAAGCCAGGCATGCGGCCAAGGAGAGGCGCACCAACGGCCCGCGAAATAAGCGCCGAACCCGAAAGCGCCGGAGGCGTCCGTGAAAAGCTCCAGTGTCGGGCTAGACACGACCGCCTCCTGCCAAATACAGATGCCGTTGAAACGAACAAGAAATTCGTCCCAAATGCTTAAATCCCGACGGATTTCGAGGGACAACCTGAGGAAATGATACGGGCGTCTAACCCCCACGGTAGCCCGTTGCAATTTTCTACAGAAAACCCTGCCCATGGGGATCACTTTGCAAGCAAAGTTAAACATGCCCAATAGGGATTGGGCCTGCTTGAGAGTGAGCTTGCCCGCGGACAGAGCATATAGGATACCGTCACGTAAACGCAACACCTTGTCCGAAGGAAGCCTACAGAGACCTCCGACCGTATCAATCTGGATCCCGAGGTAAACCAAGGAGGCGGAGGGACCCTCCGTCTATTCAGGTGCAACCGGAACCCCGAAGCGTGCAAAGAGGGCCAGAGCCCCCTGCAGCAAGTTGACGCAGCGAGGGGAGTCTGAGGGGCCGATAAAAAGAAAATCGTCCAAGTAGTGGGAAATTCCCCGTTCGCCCGTTGCCTGCTCGAGACACCAGTGGAGGAAGGAACTGAATCTCTCAAAGTAGGCGCAAGAGATAGAACAGCCCATAGGGAGGCACCGATCTATGTAATAGCCATCGTCCAGTTTAAAACCCATAAACCTGAAGGCGGAAGGGTGCAGCGGAAGGAGACGAAACGCAGACTGGATGTCCAACTTACACATAACTGCCCCCGGGCCAAAAGACCGTACGGTGTCGATGGCCAATTCAAAGGATAGGTAAACGACCCTACACTGGTCAGCAGGGATAGCATCATTAACCGAGGACCCCATAGGACAGGAAAGGTGTTGGATGAGGCGAAATTTGCCCGCTGTCTTTTTGGGCACTACGCCTACGGGGGACAAGACCAAATCTGGCAAGGGGGGTTCCCGGAAAGGGCCTATCATCCTCCCTAATGCCACCTCTGCCTCTACCTTGTGCCGGAGCACGTCCGGAAACTCCCGAGCCGAACGCAGGTTCGTACCCGCCCAGGGACCCACCCGTCCATGTATCGGCAAGGGGAAACCCGACGCGAAACCCAAGTGTAAAAATTGGGCGTCCAACGACCGCGGGTATCGTCGCAGCCAGGGAATGAGCGCACGAAGTCTAATTGGGGTGGGAGCTGTGGCCAGCGCCGGTGGCCGCGGGAGCGCGACTCTGTCGGGGCTGCGAGCCAAAAGCACTCCCGGTCCCAGGACTGGGGCAATCCTTAATCCCGTGTCCCCCGCCACATCTGATACAGGAGTGGCGAAAACGACATCGCCCACCCAAGTCGCATTGTGCATTATTAAAAGCGAAGCATTTTCCATGCCCCGCACGCCCTGCGCCTCCGCGAAAGCCGGCAGAACGAGCGGCAGGTCTTTTTGCCCATCGTCTTGCCGTGCCGCCGTCATCAGTGCAGGCCGAACCCTGTGTCAGTTCCGAGCACAATTCCATGTCTTTTTTACCAAAGTTATAGATCTGCCACCCGTGTTGTTTGCGTCGGAAATCCTCGTCGTAGCGCCGCCAGGCTGACTCTTTGTACTTATGGTACAGAACGTGTATGAGAAATTGATAGCGCACCACGTTCATATGTTCATCCGGGCGCGTCTCCAGGTAACACGCCGCAAAGATCAACATGCAGCGGACCCAATTCTGGTAGGACCGCAAAGCGTCCTCGCTACCCTGCCCCTTTTTCTTAGCCGAAAGCAAGGCTTTGCGATCGTCGATGGTAAGGGCAAAAATGTTAACATATTGGCCCTTACGGATACGGTCCCGGACCCGGGGCCTGAGTCCACGTTGTACCGCCGTATTGGCGCAGTGCACGGTGTCCGATTCCACCGATACTTGGGAAGCGAACGAGGTGGAATACCGACGCTCGCGTCGTCTGCGACGCTTCACCCTGTGCAAGCCACCATCTGAGGAGGACAGACCCTCCGAGGAAGTAGAGGCAAGGGAGGAATCTGTGCCCCGACGCCTGCGCCTACTGCGCTTGCCGGAAATCCTACCCGCGCTGCTGCCTATGCTAGAGGCGCTGGAGCGAGTACCCGAACCCAAGCCGCTATGGGGTGATACCGCGCTCCCCTTGGACCAGTCGGGGTCTGAGGAAGACTCACCTGGTCGAGAGGGAACACCGTCCGTCCCTCCAGCCACCGAACGACTCGTGGATACACCAGCGGACTCCATTGCCGACCCGACGTCCGTGGCTGGGGAGACAAAAGAGACATTGTTCCCCTGCTCCACCACCGGGCCCACAGCCGCCGGGAGCGGGGCAGAAGGGGGGGTAGTCGCGCCAGGAGACAGAAGCGGGATAAGGGATTGCGCAATGCTATCCGCCAAGGAAGCGGTGGGCCGCCCCAGTCCCCCGGGTACGGAGGATAACAAGGGAGCCACCGCCGACACCACAGCGGCACAAATGGCGGACAAGACGGTGGCGTCCACCAAGGGTGCAGCTGCAGGGGCAGGCGAAGTAAGAACGTACCCCCTCCGTGAGTCACGCGCCCGACGTGAGGTACGCAAACCTCCTGTCGGGAGCAAGGACCCGGAGGATCCCTCACTGTCCGGAACCATGGCACTCCTGCCTGGCTGCGCCAAACCGCGGGTAGACCGCCGACGCCTCGACCGTCTACCGATCCGAGCGTCGGCCACAGGAGGAGAAGTCGGAGAGTCGTCACCACTGGAAGGGGGGAGCGCGACGTCGGACTGAGAGCTGACCGCAGAAGCGTCGGCAGGAGACAATTGGATGCGGGGAGGGGGTGCTGGTTCTTGAGCAGCCTGCGCACGCCGCCCCCTAGTGGGGTGATTTGCCGGCAGGCGCGACCCCGGCCGGTGTCTGCCAGGTGCCGCGCGGCAACGGGCGGCGGCCGAATTACTTGCCAAGGCGGGCGCCCTGGAAGGGCCCGACGCCCCGGGCCCCACCACGGAAGGTGAGGTCGGGCGGGCAGGCACACCGCGGGCGGGCGCGGGCCGCCCCCGCACGACAGGCCCCGCACTGTCCACAACAGGTGATGCCCCCCCGCTGGCGCGGAGCGGGGGCGACGCCCCACCCCAACGCGGGAGGGCGTTGACCGCACGGGTAAGGGGGGGTAGTGGCACAGAGGGGTTATGCCTCATCTGGGCCCCCCTGCTGTGTGGCAGGTTTGCAGCACGCGCTGGCTGGCCGGACTGCCTGCGTCCGGCAGCCACGCGACCCCCCACCCGCCCACTGGGAGATACAGCTATGTTGGGGACTGGGGAGAGCCGCCGGGCCGCAGGGCGGGAGCTCCGTCTCCGCCCCACGTGACCCGTGCGGCCATCACTGGGGACTGGGGAGTGCCGCCGGGCGGGAGCTCCGCCCCCGCCCCACGTGACCCGTGCGGCCATCCGCTGTAACAAGCGGCGGGGCCAGGGACGGCAAAACACAGTCTCTGGCAAGCCGCATGAGGCTTCTCCGGCTCCCCGGCGCTCCGTCCCCCGGCGCTCGGGAGCTCGGCCGCGCACAGCCCTCGTCTCCCTAACCGCAGCAGGGCTACCCCGACCCGGCGGGACATTAGAGGAATCCAAAAGCCGGGCGGGGAGGCCAGCGCTGCGTGCAGGACGGGAACGGGGGATTAGCAACCCCGACATGGATACCAGGGAGGGGGGGGGGGCTGAGGGGTCCCAGCACGTCCAAGGAGGGAGAAATACACAGGGGAGAGGAGAGGGACAGTAGGGAATAAAAGAGTGAGGAATAGGGGTGAATGTAGAATTAGGATTATAGGAAAGATAAGGAATGCAGAGAGAGAAGGATAATGAAAGTATCAATTACTGAATGAATGGATAATACTTGCACTGCCTCACGTGAAGACACTGAAAGAGGCAGGAAATGGTGGATTGGCAACCTATATCCATGGCAGTACAGCCCCTATCCAGCCAATAGCCTCCCGGTTCCTCCATCTACGTTTCTCCCACTACAAAAACCTTAACCCCTCACAGGCCAAAGTGATGCACCGAGCAGCGCTCTGCAAGCACGGACGGTGCGTTTATGCTGCTGCTGTCATATTATATTCCTTACGCAGTCTTTCTGTACTGTGTGATGTGTGAGATACACATGGTAATTATACACCCTGTAAACTGTACTGTGCGCGATGTGTGAGATACACCTGGTAATTATACACCCTGTATACTGTACGGTGTGACGTGTGAGATACACATGGTGATTATACACCCTGTATACTGTACTGTGTGATGTGTGAGATACACCTGGTAATTATACACCCTGTATACTGTACGGTGTGACGTGTGAGATAAACATGGTGATTATACACCCTGTATACTGTACTGTGTGATGTGTGAGATACACCTGGTAATTATACACCCTGTATACTGTACTGTGTGATGTGTGAGATACACCTGGTAATTATTACACACCCTGTATACTGTACTGTGTGCGATGTGTTAGATACACATGGTGATTATACATCCTGTATACTATACTGTGCGATGTGTGAGATATACTTGGTAATTATACACCCTGTATACTGTACTGTGTGACATGTGAAATACACCTGGTAATTATACACCCTGTATACTGTACTGTGCGACGTGTGAGATACACATTGTAATTATACACCCTGTATACTGTACTGTGTGATGTGTGAGATACACATGGCATACCTCCCAACTTTGGCCGCCTCGAAAGAGGGACACATGCGCGGCGAAAAAGGGGCGTGACCTATTAATAAAGGGCGTGGATTCGCGAGCCACGCCCCCGATTTAATCACTGAGGGGGCATGCCCAGCGCACCGTGAGCCGCTGGCATACCCCCCTCTCCCTCTGTCTACAATGAGGGTCTATTCACCCACCGCTGCTCTGCTAAGCAGGGCAGCAAGAGACTGAGCCTCCCAACTGCCCCCCCACCGCGGGACACTACGGCCCGCGGGTGGGACAGCGGGACAGACCCCAAAAAACGGGACTGTCCCGCGAAAATCGGGACAGTTGGGAGGTATGACATGGTGATTATACACCCTGTATACTGTACTGTGCAACGTGTGAGATACACATAGGCCCTCATTCCGAGTTGATCGGTCGCAAGGCGAATTTAGCAGAGTTACACACGCTAAGCCGCCGCCTACTGGGAGTGAATCTTAGCTTCTTAAAATTGCGACCGATGTATTCGCAATATTGCGATTACTAACTACTTAGCAGTTTCAGAGTAGCTCCAGACTTACTCTGCCTGTGCGATCAGTTCAGTGCTTGTCGTTCCTGTTTGACGTCACAAACACACCCAGCG
This sequence comes from Pseudophryne corroboree, assembly GCF_028390025.1. Lineage (NCBI taxonomy): Eukaryota > Metazoa > Chordata > Amphibia > Anura > Myobatrachidae > Pseudophryne > Pseudophryne corroboree. The sequence goes on along the minus strand of NC_086450.1, from coordinate 398,163,391 downwards.
TTCGCCCAGGCACTCCCACCGTTTCTCCGGCCACTCCTGCGTTTTTTCCGGAAACGGTAGCGTTTTCAGCCACACGCCCCTGAAACGCCGTGTTTCCGCCCAGTAACACCCATTTCCTGTCAATCACATTACGATCGCCGGAGCGATGAAAAAGCCGTGAGTAAAATTACTTTCTACATAGCAAAGTTACTTGGCGCAGTCGCAGTGCGAACATTGCGCATGCGTACTAAGCGGATTTTCATTGCGATGCGATGAAAAATACCGAGCGAACAACTCGGAATGAGGGCCATAGTGATTATACACCCTGTATTTATGTGTGATGTGTGAAATACACATGGTAATTATAAACCCTGTACACTGTACTGTGCGATGTGTGAGATACACATGGTAATTACACACCCTGTATACTGTACTGTGTGATGTGTGAGATACACATGGTAATTATACACCCTGTATACTGTTCTCTGCGACGTGTGTGATATACTTGGTAATTATACACCCTGTATACTGTACTGTGCGATGTGTGAGATACACATGGTGATTATACACCCTGTATACTGTACTGTGCGATGTGCGAGATACACATGGTGCTTATACACCCTGTATACTGTACTGTGCAACGTGTGAGATACACATGGTGATTATACACCTTGGCCCTCATTCCGAGTTGTTCGCTCGCAAGGCGATTTTAGCAGAGTTACACACGCTAAGCCGCCGCCTACTGGGAGTGAATCTTAGCTTCTTAAAATTGCGAATGATGTATTCGCAATATTGCGATTACAAACTACTTAGCAGTTTCAGAGTAGCTTCAGACTTACTCGGCATCTGCGATCAGTTCACTGCTTGTCGTTCCTGGTTTGACGTCATAAACACACCCAGCGTTCGCCCAGACACTCCTCCGTTTCTCCAGCCACTCCCGCGTTTTTTCCGGAAACGGTAGCGTTTTTATCCACACGCCCATAAAACACCGTGTTTCCGCCCAGTAACACCCATTTCCTGTCAATCACACTACGATCGCCGGAGCGAAGAAAAAGCCGTGAGTAAAAAAACTATCTTCATAGCAAAATTACTTGGCGCAGCCGCAGTGCGAACATTGCGCATGCGTACTAAGCAGAAAAACGCTGCGATGCGAAGAAAATTACAGAGCGAACGACTCGGAATGAGGGCCCTTGTATACTGCACTGTGTGATGTGTGAGATACACCTAGTAATTATACACCCTGTATACTGTACTGTGCGATGTGTGAGATACACATGGTGATTATACACCCTGTATACTGTACTGTGCGATGTGCGAGATACACATGGTGCTTATACACCCTGTATACTGTACTGTGCGATGTGTGAGATACACATGGTGATTATACACCCTGTATACTGTACTGTGCAACCTGTGAGATACACATAGTGATTATACACCCTGTATTTATGTGTGATGTGTGAAATACACATGGTAATTATAAACCCTGTATACTGTACTGTGCGATGTGTGAGATACACATGGTAATTACACACCCTGTATACTGTACTGTGTGATGTGTGAGATACACATGGTAATTATACACCCTGTATACTGTTCTCTGCGACGTGTGTGATATACTTGGTAATTATACACCCTGTATACTGTACTGTGCGATGTGTGAGATACACATGGTGATTATACACCCTGTATACTGTACTGTGCGATGTGCGATATACACATGGTGCTTATACACCCTGTATACTGTACTGTGCAACGTGTGAGATACACATGGTGATTATACACCTTGTATACTGCACTGTGTGATGTGTGAGATACACCTGGTAATTATACACCCTGTATACTGTACTGTGCGATGTGTGAGATACACATGGTGATTATACACCCTGTATACTGGTGTGCGATGTGCGAGATACACATGGTGATTATACACCCTGTATACTGTACTGTGCAACGTGTGAGATACACATAGTGATTATACACCCTGTATACTGTACTGTGTGACGTGTGATATACACATGGTGATTATACACCCTGTATATTCTGTACTGTGTGATGTATGAGATACACATGGTAATTATACACCCTGTAAACTGTACTGTGCGCGATGTGTGAGATACACCTGGTAATTTTAGAGATGTGCACTTGAAATTTTTCGGGTTTTGTGTTTTGGTTTTGGGTTCGGTTCCGCGGCCGTGTTTTGGGTTCGACCGCGTTTTGGCAAAACCTCACCGAATTTTTTTTGTCGGATTCGGGTGTGTTTTGGATTCGGGTGTTTTTTTTTAAAAAACACTAAAAAACAGCTTAAATCATAGAATTTGGGGGTCATTTTGATCCCAAAGTATTATTAACCTCAAAAACCATAATTTACACTCATTTTCAGTCTATTCTGAATACCTCACACCTCACAATATTATTTTTAGTCCTAAAATTTGCACCTAGGTCGCTGGATGACTAAGCTAAGCGACCCTAGTGGCCGACACAAACACCGCGCCCATCTAGGAGTGGCACTGCAGTGTCACGCAGGATGTCCCTTCCAAAAAACCCTCCCCAAACAGCACATGACGCAAAGAAAAAAAGAGGCGCAATGAGGTAGCTGTGTGAGTAAGATAAGCGACCCTAGTGGCCGACACAAACACCGGGCCCATCTAGGAGTGGCACTGCAGTGTCACGCAGGATGTCCCTTCCAAAAAACCCTCCCCAAACAGCACATGACGCAAAGAAAAAAAGAGGCGCAATGAGGTAGCTGTGTGAGTAAGATAAGCGACCCTAGTGGCCGACACAAACACCGGGCCCATCTAGGAGTGGCACTGCAGTGTCACGCAGGATGGCCCTTCCAAAAAACCCTCCCCAAACAGCACATGACGCAAAGAAAAAAAGAGGCGCAATGAGGTAGCTGTGTGAGTAAGATATGCGACCCTAGTGGCCGACACAAACACCGGGCCCATCTAGGAGTGGCACTGCAGTGTCACGCAGGATGGCCCTTCCAAAAAACCCTCCCCAAACAGCACATGACGCAAAGAAAAAAAGAGGCGCAATGAGGTAGCTGTGTGAGTAAGATAAGCGACCCTAGTGGCCGACACAAACACCGGGCCCATCTAGGAGTGGCACTGCAGTGTCACGCAGGATGGCCCTTCCAAAAAACCCTCCCCAAACAGCACATGACGCAAAGAAAAAAAGAGGCGCAATGAGGTAGCTGTGTGAGTAAGCTAAGCGACCCTAATGGCCGACACAAACACCGGGCCCATCTAGGAGTGGCACTGCAGTGTCACGCAGGATGTCCATTCCAAAAAACCCTCCCCAAACAGCACATGACACAAAGAAAAAAAAAGGCGCAATGAGGTAGCTGTGTGAGTAAGATAAGCGACCCTAGTGGCCGACACAAACACCGGGCCCATCTAGGAGTGGCACTGCAGTGTCACGCAGGATGTCCCTTCCAAAAAACCCTCCCCAAACAGCACATGACGCAAAGAAAAAAAGAGGCGCAATGAGGTAGCTGTGTGAGTAAGATAAGCGACCCTAGTGGCCGACACAAACACCGGGCCCATCTAGGAGTGGCACTGCAGTGTCACGCAGGATGTCCCTTCCAAAAAACCCTCCCCAAACAGCACATGACGCAAAGAAAAAAAGAGGCGCAATGAGGTAGCTGTGTGAGTAAGATAAGCGACCCTAGTGGCCGACACAAACACCGGGCCCATCTAGGAGTGGCACTGCAGTGTCACGCAGGATGGCCCTTCCAAAAAACCCTCCCCAAACAGCACATGACGCAAAGAAAAAAAGAGGCGCAATGAGGTAGCTGTGTGAGTAAGATAAGCGACCCTAGTGGCCAACACAAACACCGGGCCCATCTAGGAGTGGCACTGCAGTGTCACGCAGGATGGCCCTTCCAAAAAACATTCCACAAACAGCACATGATGCAAAGAAAAATTAAAGAAAAAAGAGGTGCAAGATGGAATTGTCCTTGGGCCCTCCCACCCACCCTTATGTTGTATAAACAGGACATGCACACTTTAACCAACCCATCATTTCAGTGACAGGGTCTGCCACACGACTGTGACTGAAATGACGGGTTGGTTTGGACCCCCACCAAAAAAGAAGCAATTAATCTCTCCTTGCACACATTGGCTCTACAGAGGCAAGATGTCCACCTCATCATCATCCTCCGATATATCACCGTGTACATCCCCCTCCTCACAGATTATCAATTCGTCCACACTGGAATCCACCATCTCAGCTCCCTGTGTACTTTGTGGAGGCAATTGCTGCTGGTCAATGTCTCCACGGAGGAATTGATTATAATTCATTTTAATTAACATCATCTTCTCCACATTTTCTGGATGTAACCTCGTACGCCGATTGCTGACAAGGTGAGCGGCGGCACTAAACACTCTTTCGGAGTACACACTTGTGGGAGGGCAACTTAGGTAGAATAAAGCCAGTTTGTGCAAGGGCCTCCAAATTGCCTCTTTTTCCTGCCAGTATAAATACGGACTGTGTGACGTGCCTACTTGGATGCGGTCACTCATATAATCCTCCACCATTCTTTCAATGTTGAGAGAATCATATGCAGTGACAGTGGACGACATGTCCGTAATCGTTGTCAGGTCCTTCAGTCCGGACCAGATGTCAGCATCAGCAGTCGCTCCAGACTGCCCTGCATCACCGCCAGCGGGTGGGCTCGGAATTCTGAGCCTTTTCCTCGCACCCCCAGTTGCGGGAGAATGTGAAGGAGGAGATGTTGACAGGTCGCGTTCCGCTTGACTTGACAATTTTCTCACCAGCAGGTCTTTCAACCCCAGCAGACTTGTGTCTGCCGGAAAGAGAGATCCAAGGTAGGCTTTAAATCTAGGATCGAGCACGGTGGCCAAAATGTAGTGCTCTGATTTCAACAGATTGACCACCCGTGAATCCTTGTTAAGCGAATTAAGGGCTCCATCCACAAGTCCCACATGCCTAGCGGAATCGCTCCGTGTTAGCTCCTCCTTCAATGTCTCCAGCTTCTTCTGCAAAAGCCTGATGAGGGGAATGACCTGACTCAGGCTGGCAGTGTCTGAACTGACTTCACGTGTGGCAAGTTCAAAGGGCATCAGAACCTTGCACAACGTTGAAATCATTCTCCACTGCGCTTGAGACAGGTGCATTCCACCTCCTATATCGTGCTCAATTGTATAGGCTTGAATGGCCTTTTGCTGCTCCTCCAACCTCTGAAGCATATAGAGGGTTGAATTCCACCTCGTTACCACTTCTTGCTTCAGATGATGGCAGGGCAGGTTCAGTAGTTTTTGGTGGTGCTCCAGTCTTCTGTACGTGGTGCCTGTACGCCGAAAGTGTCCCGCAATTCTTCTGGCCACCGACAGCATCTCTTGCATGCCCCTGTCGTTTTTTAAAAAATTCTGCACCACCAAATTCAAGGTATGTGCAAAACATGGGACGTGCTGGAATTTGCCCATATTTAATGCACACACAATATTGCTGGCGTTGTCCGATGCCACAAATCCACAGGAGAGTCCAATTGGGGTAAGCCATTCCGCGATGATCTTCCTCAGTTGCCGTAAGAGGTTTTCAGCTGTGTGCGTATTCTGGAAACCGGTGATACAAAGCGTAGCCTGCCTAGGAAAGAGTTGGCGTTTGCGAGATGCTGCTACTGGTGCCGCCGTTGCTGTTCTTGCGGCGGGAGTCCATACATCTACCCAGTGGGCTGTCACAGTCATATAGTCCTGACCCTGCCCTGCTCCACTTGTCCACATGTCTGTGGTTAAGTGGACATTGGGTACAACTGCATTTTTTAGGACACTGGTGAGTCTTTTTCTGACGTCCGTGTACATTCTCGGTATCGCCTGCCTAGAGAAGTGGAACCTAGATGGTATTTGGTAACGGGGGCACACTGCCTCAATAAATTGTCTAGTTCCCTGTGAACTAACGGCGGATACCGGACGCACGTCTAACACCAACATAGTTGTCAAGGCCTCAGTTATCCGCTTTGCAGCAGGATGACTGCTGTGATATTTCATCTTCCTCGCAAAGGACTGTTGAACAGTCAATTGCTTACTGGAAGTAGTACAAGTGGGCTTACGACTTCCCCTCTGGGATGACCATCGACTCCCAGCAGCAACAACAGCAGCGCCAGCAGCAGTAGGCGTTACACGCAAGGATGCATCGGAGGAATCCCAGGCAGGAGAGGAATCATCAGAATTGCCAGTGACATGGCCTGCAGGACTATTGGCATTCCTGGGGAAGGAGGAAATTGACACTGAGGGAGTTGGTGGGGTGGTTTGCGTGAGCTTGGTTACAAGAGGAAGGGATTTACTGGTCAGTGGACTGCTTCCGCTGTCGGCCAAAGTTTTTGAACTTGTCACTGACTTATTATGAATGCGCTGCAGGTGACGTATAAGGGAGGATGTTCCGAGGTGGTTAACGTCCTTACCCCTACTTATTACAGCTTGACAAAGGGAACACACGGCTTGACAAATGTTGTCCGCATTTCTGGTGAAATACTTCCACACCGAAGAGCTGATTTTTTTGGTATTTTCACCAGGCATGTCAACGGCCATATTCCTCCCACAGACAACAGGTGTCTCCCCGGGTGCCTGACTTAAACAAACCACCTCACCATCAGAATCCTCCTGGTCAATTTCCTACCCAGCGCCAGCAACACCCATATCCTCCCCATCCTGGTCTACTTCAACACTGACATCTTCAATCTGACTATCAGGAACTGGACTGCGGGTGCTCCTTCCAGCACTTGCAGGGGGCGTGCAAATGGTGGAAGGCGCATGCTCTTCACGTCCAGTGTTGGGAAGGTCAGGCATCGCAACCGACACAATTGGACTCTCCTTGTGGATTTGGGATTTCGAAGAACGCACAGTTCTTTGCTGTGCTTTTTCCAGCTTGAGTCTTTTCATTTTTCTAGCGAGAGGCTGAGTGCTTCCATCCTCATGTGAAGCTGAACCACTAGCCATGAACATAGGCCAGGGCCTCAGCCGTTCCTTGCCACTCCGTGTGGTAAATGGCATATTGGCAAGTTTACGCTTCTCCTCCGACAATTTTATTTTAGGTTTTGGAGTCCTTTTTTTACTGATATTTGGTGTTTTGGATTTGACATGCTCTGTACTATGACATTGGGCATCGGCCTTGGCAGACGACGTTGCTGGCATTTCATCGTCTCGGCCATGACTAGTGGCAGCAGCTTCAGCACGAGGTGGAAGTGGATCTTGATCTTTCCCTAATTTTGGAACCTCAACATTTTTGTTCTCCATATTTTAATAGGCACAACTAAAAGGCACCTCAGGTAAACAATGGAGATGGATGGATACTAGTATACAATTATGGATGGACTGCCGAGTGCCGACACAGAGGTAGCTACAGCCGTGGACTACCGTACTGTACTGTGTCTGCTGCTAATATAGACTGGTTGATAATGAGATGTAGTATGTATGTATAAAGAAGAAAGAAAAAAAACCACGGGTAGGTGGTATACAATTATGGACGGACTGCCGAGTGCCGACACAGAGGTAGCTACAGCCGTGGACTACCGTACTGTACTGTGTCTGCTGCTAATATAGACTGGATGATAATGAGATGTAGTATGTATAAAGAAGAAAGAAAAAAACCACGGGTAGGTGGTATTCAATTATGGATGGACTGCCGAGTGCCGACACAGAGGTAGCTACAGCCGTGGACTACCGTACTGTACTGTGTCTGCTGCTAATATAGACTGGTTGATAATGAGATGTAGTATGTATGTATAAAGAAGAAAGAAAAAAAAACCACGGGTAGGTGGTATACAATTATGGACGGACTGCCGAGAGCCGACACAGAGGTAGCTACAGCCGTGGACTACCGTACTGTACTGTGTCTGCTGCTAATATAGACTGGATGATAATGAGATGTAGTATGTATAAAGAAGAAAGAAAAAAAAACCACGGGTAGGTGGTATACAATTATGGACGGACTGCCGAGTGCCGACACAGAGGTAGCTACAGCCGTGGACTACCGTACTGTACTGTGTCTGCTGCTAATATAGACTGGATGATAATGAGATGTAGTATGTATAAAGAAGAAAGAAAAAAAAACCACGGGTAGGTGGTATACAATTATGGATGGACTGCCGAGTGCCGACACAGAGGTAGCTACAGCCGTGGACTACCGTACTGTACTGTGTCTGCTGCTAATATAGACTGGATGATAATGAGATGTAGTATGTATAAAGAAGAAAAAAAAAAACCACGGATAGGTGGTATACAATTATGGATGGACTGCCGAGTGCCGACACAGAGGTAGCTACAGCCGTGGACTACCGTACTGTACTGTGTCTGCTGCTAATATAGACTGGATGATAATGAGATGTAGTATGTATAAAGAAGAAAGAAAAAAAAACCACGGGTAGGTGGTATACAATTATGGACGGACTGCCGAGTGCCGACACAGAGGTAGCTACAGCCGTGGACTACCGTACTGTACTGTGTCTGCTGCTAATATAGACTGGATGATAATGAGATGTAGTATGTATAAAGAAGAAAAAAAAAACCACGGGTAGGTGGTATACAATTATGGATGGACTGCCGAGTGCCGACACAGAGGTAGCTACAGCCGTGGACTACCGTACTGTACTGTGTCTGCTGCTAATATAGACTGGTTGATAATGAGATGTAGTATGTATGTATAAAGAAGAAAGAAAAAAAAACCACGGGTAGGTGGTATACAATTATGGACGGACTGCCGAGTGCCGACACAGAGGTAGCTACAGCCGTGGACTACCGTACTGTACTGTGTCTGCTGCTAATATAGACTGGATGATAATGAGATGTAGTATGTATAAAGAAGAAAGAAAAAAAAACCACGGGTAGGTGGTATACAATTATGGACGGACTGTCGAGTGCCGACACAGAGGTAGCTACAGCCGTGGACTACCGTACTGTACTGTGTCTGCTGCTAATATAGACTGGATGATAATGAGATGTAGTATGTATAAAGAAGAAAGAAAAAAAAACCACGGGTAGGTGGTATACAATTATGGATGGACTGCCGAGTGCCGACACAGAGGTAGCTACAGCCGTGGACTACCGTACTGTACTGTGTCTGCTGCTAATATAGACTGGATGATAATGAGATGTAGTATGTATAAAGAAGAAAAAAAAAACCACGGGTAGGTGGTATACAATTATGGATGGACTGCCGAGTGCCGACACAGAGGTAGCTACAGCCGTGGACTACCGTACTGTACTGTGTCTGCTGCTAATATAGACTGGATGATAATGAGATGTAGTATGTATAAAGAAGAAAGAAAAAAAAAACCACGGGTAGGTGGTATACAATTATGGATGGACTGCCGAGTGCCGACACAGAGGTAGCTACAGCCGTGAACTACCGTACTGTGTCTGCTGCGACTGGATGATAAATAATGATATAAAAAATATATATATATCACTACTGCAGCCGGACAGGTATATATTATATAATGACGGACCTGCTGGACACTGTCTGTCAGCAGAATTAGTTTTTTATAGAATAAAAAAACACCACACAAGTCACACGACGAGTGTTTAACTTTTTCAGGCAATCACAATATAGTATACTATACTGGTGGTCAGTGTGGTCAGGTCACTGGTCAGTCACACTGGCAGTGGCACTCCTGCAGCAAAAGTGTGCACTGTTTAATTTTAATAATATGTACTCCTGGCTCCTGCTATAACCTATAACTGCTCCCCAGTCTCCCCCACAATTAAGCTGTGTGAGCACAGTCAGATATTATACATAGATGATGCAGCACACTGGGCTGAGCACAGATATGGTATGTGACTGAGTCACTGTGTATCGTTTTTTTCAGGCAGAGAACGGATTATATTAAATAAAACTGCACTGGTGGTCACTGGTCAGTGGTCAGTCACTAGTAAACTCTGCACTCTCTAGTACTCCTAAGCTCCAGTAAATCAAGTGTCTCTGTCTCAATCTCACTCTCTCTCTTCTAATCTAAATGGAGAGGACGCCAGCCACGTCCTCTCCCTATCAATCTCAATGCACGTGTGAAAATGGCGGCGACGCGCGGCTCCTTATATAGAATCCGAGTCTCGCGATAGAATCCGAGCCTCGCGAGAATCCGACAGCGTCATGATGACGTTCGGGCGCGCTCGGGTTAACCGAGCAAGGCGGGAAGATCCGAGTCGCTCGGATCCGTGTAAAAAAAGCTGAAGTTCGGGCGGGTTCGGATTCCGAGGAACCGAACCCGCTCATCTCTACTAAATGTAGTATAGGGGTCTATTCATGAAGCAGTGAAAAGTGTGGAGAAGTGAGCTAGTGGAGAAGTTGCACATGGCAACCAATCAGCATTGAAATAACATTTATAATTTGCATACTATACAATTGTACAGAGCAGCTGATTGGTTGCCATGGGCAACTTCTCTACAGGCTCACTTCTCCACACTTTTCACTGCTTCATGAATAGACTGGAAACATGGAAGAAATGCATTGTGTAACATGCAATGCTGCTCATATAGAAGGTCACATACAGGACTTCGGCAGAGCAATGTTGGACAATGAATCTACTGTTGGTAATGAGCCCAGTGTAATCTATCTGCAGAAGTAGCCTCAATGTCATACACCCTCCCACTGCAGCTACGCAGGCTCCCGCAGCCCAACAACTTGTTGCCCATCTTATAATACATTGTGGCGTCTGTAGTGAGGAGAGTGCGCAGACATCGGGGTCACTTGCTCACACAGGCAGAGCATTGCTCACCAATGTGAGCATGTGGGAGCGGCAGCAGCAGATGCAGGATGTTACGACACTGGCAAGAGACACAGGGCCACAGCCCCCAGAAAGTAAGCTCTGGGGACAAGGTTTCTGGTAGGGAATTATCCTGTAAGTTTTTCGATCAGAAAAGACTGATGGACTCTAATTGGATTAGCATTCGGTATAAAATGGGATGGGTTCGGTATGCTATCCCGGTGGTCGTGATGCTGGCGGTCACATGACCAACATCTACATCTTGACATTGAAGATCCCAACGGTGGAAGGGGTAAGTATGTTTTCTCAACCCTACCCTAACCCTCTGGGGCTGGCAGCTAGGGCTAATCTCCCCCAGTGCCAAACTCTAACTACCCCGGGCCCTAATACTAAAGCTATCCCCAATACTTACCTTCAGGATGTCAGTGGTCGGTATTCCAGCGCAGGTGTACCGAGTGGTGTTGGGATTCCGGCATCAGTCACATGACCGCCGACATCCCGTCCATCGGAAATACTGCAGGCATCCCACTGGGATACACATACAAACTGATTGGGCCAACAGAGCTGGGGGTGTATTTACTAAAGTTTGATTTTTATTGATTTCAAATTGGGAGGAATCAATCTAAAGGGATGTTGTGTTCCAGGGGCTAAAACACACATTTACTAACATTGGAAAATGAATATAAAAAGATTATCTGACACAATTTCCATTTAGATGGATTTCCAACAGATGAAAATTGGAGGAAATGGACATTTATTAAATATACCCCTAGTGTTTCCCTGACAAAGCGCACCTGGGGGCCAATCCTGGCTCTGCCTGCTCCCAGCACATACTAAATCCCACAGATAACCTACAGCTTAGTATAAAAACACAGCATTGTCTTACTTGGTGAAGGCATCCCAAGAGTAGGTCCTCCGGACGTTAGGATAGACCATCCGCACCCCTGACATTAGCGGGGCATGCAGAATTACTGCTGCACATTGGTATCGTGTGGCAAGGTCAACGGTAGGTGCCGTCCCAATGCTCTCCCCATACAAGATTATATTTTCCGCCGGGACTCCGTATCTGTAGAGATAAAGCAGAAAATGTAGTAATCTCTAATTACATCATTTCTATTGTAGTTCCTTATGGGACACTTCTATATAAAGGCTTTATATCTGAACTAGGTAAATGAATGGATCACTTATATAAGTGATAGGAAGTGTATGTGTGGAACAGGACTACATAGGTTATGCACATTTACCTAGTTACAGGCAGATTGGACCACTAAGGAGCTAGGGGAGGGGTGCATCCAGTCACATTGGGAGGAAATCCCTCTATGCCGCTAGATAGAAGGGGGAGCCCAATAATGCAACATACTCTTACAGCACAATACATATGGCAGTGCATCCTATTAGGCAGAAGAGCAGAGGAAAGTGTCACCTCCTGATTCTGCAGTAGTTACATCATTTGGCTAAGTCACTATAATGCCAGCAACATATATATTTTATATATATACATATATATATATATATATATATATATATACAGATCCCTGCACTCTCACGCAGCTCTGCCTGCAACTGGGGTGCCAATCAGAGTCTGACCCACATAGAGGGGTGGGACCCATAGTACAATACAGGATTATCCACCTAGTGGAACAGATAGCACTCTCCAGACTTTACTTCAATAAATCAGCAAAGAAAGTATTTAATGTAAAGGTAATCTCACAGTTCAAAGGTAATATCCATTTCCGACGTTTCGGTCCACACCAGCACCTTTGTCAAGGAGTTACAGCGTGGTCAAAGCAGTCAGCATCACACCAAAAAGTCAACATAGTAGGTAACTGTTATACAGAGATATTGCCTCACCGGCCCCCATTAAATAACCAGCATATAGGCGCCAGTCCCGCCCCCACACTTGCAGGAAGTGGGGTGGAACGCATGGCTGAGACGCAGACATCACTTCCTTGTTCACAGGAAGCATGCTGCGTCCGTCTAGTTGAGTGTTGCATCGGGCGCGCCGTGGAACGCAATCCGGAAGTGGGGAGAACCATGTGCTGGAACGCACGCGTCACATCCGGGGTTTACCGGAGGTGAGCTGCGTCCGTCTTTTCAGTATCCACAGCCGTGATCACCACTGATCACGGAGTAACACATCATTATTGTGGTTTAATACACTAGAGTGCGTCACTGGTATTAGGGCAAAATACAGGTTAGCACATCATTATTATATTGGTTTATTGCACTGGAGTGTGTCACTAGTTATTGGGCAGATGTGGAACCAGCAGCGATGGGAAAATTACCCACCGCGATCCATCAGCATAGTGGTTTAATATTTAATTGGAGTACATCACTGGTATTAGGGCAAATACAGGTTAACACATCATTATATTGGTTTATTGCACTCGAGTGCGTCACTGGTTATTGGGCAGATGTGAAACCGGCAGCGATGGGGAAATTTACCCCCCCCCCCCCGCGATCCAGTTCATAATCTGCCTCACCCACCACGGATGTAGTTCACACAGGGCATTACTCATAATATAAACATTATTTCATCAAATTCCGATTCTAGCTGGGAATAACAGAGGCCGGTGTGGTCACTGTATTGGTGCTATACCATAATACAAAAATAATAATAATAGGCATAAAAGATGGACAGGCAACAACATAATGAGAAACAAGAGAAATATACATAGTTAGTCCCACAGCCGGTGGAATATTAACATCTACAATCGTGTGGCTGAAACAAGTGTATCATCTAAGTTATCTCAATAGAGTTCATTAGTCTATTTCAAAAAGATAGATAAAGGGTTATTTTCATTCATTCCTTCCTTTTGGTGCTATCGTGTCCAGTTTGTGTATCCACAGGCTTTCTCGTTTTCTAAGCAAGAGAGCACGGTCATGATGTGCTAACCTGTATATTGCCCTAATACCAGTGACGCACTCTAGTGTATTAAATCACTATAATGATGTGTTACTCCGTGATCAGCGGTGATCACGGCTGTGGATACTGAAAAGATGAACGCAGCTCACTTCCGGTAAACCCCGGATGTGACGCGTGCGTTCCAGCACATGGTTCTCCCCACTTCCGGATTGCGTTCCACGGCACGCCCGATGCAACACTCAACTAGACGGATGCAGCACGCTTCCTGTGAACAAGGAAGTGATGTCTGCGTCTCAGCCATGCGTTTCATCCCACTTCCTGCAAGTGTGGGGGCGGGACCGGCGCCTATATGCTGGTTATTTAATGGGGGCCGGTGAGGCAATATCTCTGTATAACAGTTACCTACTATGTTGACTTTTTGCTGTGATGCTGACTGCTTTGACCATGCTGTAACTCCTTGACAAAGGTCCTGGTGTGGACCGAAACTTCGGAAATGGATATTACTTTTGAACTGTGAGATTACCTTTACATTAAATACTTTCTTTTTAGATTTATTGAAGTAAAGTTTGGAGAGTGCTATCTGTTCCACTAGGTGGATAATCCTGTATTATATATATATATATATATATATATATATATATATATATTATACACCCATTGTCTCTATGCAAGCAATCCCAATACACCAATTACATTTATATAACCAGTTCATGTGGGGGAGAGGAGTATATAAACTAATAGGAGCACAATACACAGCATATACATTCACCCTATGCAGTAAATAGTAGCCCTTAGTGTAGCATATCCCTCACATACATACAGGACAGAGGCTATGTGAGGGCTGGAGAAGACTCATACATCCCAGTCATACAGTACATACCGGGTCCTCAGGGCGTGCCAGGCTGCCTCGATGTCTGCATATGCATTCTTCTCGCTTGGCTTTCCGCTGCTCACCCCATAGCCTGAGTAGTCATACGAGAAGATATTGCACTTGATCTTGGAGCCCAGGGCAAGGTAGCGGCTGCATATCTTGCCTAGGTCAACAGCACAGTCGTGAGAGTAGAGGAGGGTGTAGCGGCTCCCAGGGACGCAGCGGACATACATACAGGCCAGGCTATTACCCCGCTTGGTGGTACAGCGGAACATCTCTACAGCGTCCTGCTTCTGCTGGGAATGTGGCCAGTTAGCCCCCTCTGACAGTTGCAGATTGCATACCGGAGGTAGAGAGACTGTGGGGTCCACCTGCTTATCCTGCGCCAGGTCCTGGGCTGCGGGGGCCTCAATCTCACGTAGCGTGTACGTAGGCTCCGGGGGGTGAAAGGCCAGTTTGGCAATAATACGGTTCAGCCGCGGAGGGCAGCAAAAGATCGAACAAAGCCTCCTCCACGAGAGGCCGTACATCCTCAGAGAGGGGTGTTGGGCCCGGTCCTAACAGTCTGGACACTGGGCACTGATCTTATTAATTGTAAATATAACTGTAAATAAAATACAGAGAACAACTGAATTAACAGCTCTGATAAATACGCGACTTCTCACACTGATGTCTGAGAAGCAACTACTCTCTCTGAGTAACAGCCAAGTGGATAAGAGGTTATGACACAATTGTGACATGACAGACACTACCTGCCCCTGACCAGGGCTTCATTGTCACAGACACTACCTGCCCCTGACCAGGGCTGCATTGTGACATCACAGACACTACCTGCACCTGACCAGGGCTGCATTGTGACATCACAGACACTACCTGCCCCTGACCAGGGCTGCATTGTGACATCACAGACGCTACCTGTACCTGAGCAGGGCTGCATTGTGACATCCAGGAACTTCATGACGGCTCTATTGCGGGAGGTCCCTAATACTAAGTATAAGTCCAGGGCATGAACCTCACAAAGTCGGCTCAGGCCAACCACCCCAGGACAGCATACCATTGAAATACTATAGTGTTAATATGTGTTAATAAGAAAGATGCAGGAGCTATGTGTTAGAAATTGATACAAAAATGAGGGTGTTAGTAAAATATTTAAAAGAGTAGTATTAGTGGTAAAATAAGAATGTTACACAAGTGCTAAATAAATAATATGGCATGCTACCCCAAGGTAGCCCGGTCACACCAGACCTGCGGGGTACCCCAAGTACCCCAAGCTCAGCATCACCACCCACAGCGCACATCCCCTGTTTATCCTCCTCCCCAATCACTATTTACCTAACATCACCAGACACCAATTCCCCCCATGTCCTGCACCCGTGTGTACCTGCCCTGTCTGCAGCATGAGCACAAGGTCACCAGATGTGTCTGTATTACACAGACTCTACCAGGCAGTATGTGTATTGTGCACCAGGGACCCTCTGAGTTCATTTTTAAACAATTCATTAATTGCTGATTCTAGTCCCTTCAAAAATGTAAAAAATAAATAAATACAGAAAAATGCTGCTTGTCAAAGTAATCACTTGCATTTACTACCCTGTAGCCTGTACTGTGCAGTGAGATACACCCAGTGCTGCAAGTATGGCGGTATTGGCTGACGGTCCGCGAGCTCTGATTGGCTAACAGACCGGCGCCTCATTTGCTATTCCTGCCGCCTGAGACATTAAGGGGCAGGAGAGGCACTGTGGGGTAATATGTACTGGCACTCTAGGGCAATGTGTATCTGGCACTGTGGGTTAATGTGCATCTGACACTCTGGGGCAATGTGTATCTGGCACTGTGGGGTAATGTGTATCTGGCACTCTGGGGCAATGTGTATCTGGCACTGTGGGGTAATGTGTATCTGACACTGTGGGGTAATGTGCATCTGACACTCTGGGGCAATGTGCATCTGACACTCTGGGGCAATGTATATCTGGCACTGTGGGGTAATGTGTATCTGGCACTCTGGGGCAATGTGTATCTGGCACCGTGGGGTAATGTGTATCTGGCACTGTGGGGTAATGTGTATCTGACACTGTGGGGTAATGTGTTTGCAATGTGCATCTGACACTCTGGGGCAATGTGTATCTGGCACTGTGGGGTAATGTGTATCTGACACTGTAGGGTAATGTGTTTCTGGCACTCTGGGGCAATGTGCATCTGAAACTCTGGAGCAATGTGTATCTGGCACTGTGGGGTAATGTGTATCTGACACTGTGGGGTAATGTGTTTCTGGCACTGTGGGGCAATGTGCATCTGACACTCTGGGGCAATGTGCATCTGACACTCTGGGGCAATGTGTATCTGGCACTGTGTGGTAATGTGTATCTGGCACTCTGGTGCAATGTGTATCTAGCACTGTGGGGTAATGTGTATCTGGCACTCTGGGGCAATGTGTATCTGGCACTGTGGGGTAATGTGTATCTGACACTGTGGGGTAATGTGTTTGCAATGTGCATCTGACACTCTGGGGCAATGTGTATCTGGCACTGTGGGGTAATGTGTATCTGACACTGTGGGGTTATGTGTTTCTGGCACTGTGGGGCAATGTGCATCTGACACTCTGGAGCAATGTGTATCTGGCACTGTAGGGTAATGTGTATCTGACACTGTGGGGTAATGTGTTTCTGGCACTGTGGGGCAATGTGCATCTGAAACTCTGGGGCAATGTGCATCTGACACTCTGGGTCAATGTGTATCTGGCACTGTGGGGTAATGTGTATCTGACACTGTGGGGTAATGTGTTTCTGGCACTGTGGGGCAATGTGTATCTGACACTCTGGGGCAATGTGCATCTGACACTCTGGGGCAATGTGTATCTGGCACTGTGGGGTAATGTGCATCTGACACTCTGGGGCAATGTATATCTGGCACTGTGGGGTAATGTGTATCTGGCACTCTGGGGCAATGTGTATCTGACACTGTGGGGTAATGTGTATCTGACACTCTGGGGTAATGTGTTTCTGGCACTCTGGGGCAATGCGTATCTGGCACTGTGGGGTAATGTGCATCTGGCACTCTAGGGCAATGTGTATCTTGCACTCTGGGGCAATGTGTATCTGGCACTCTGTGGCAATATGTATCTGACACTCTGGGGCAATGTGTATCTGGCACTGTGGGGCAATGTGTATCTGGCACCATGGGGCATTTGTGCATCTGGCACCGTGGGGCATTTGTGTATCTGGCACTGTGGGGGCATATCAGGCACTCTAGGAGGCCTTGCACGGTGGGGGTGTATCTGGCACTGTGGGATCATATGTGTATCTAGCGCAATTGGCGTCATTTATGCATCTGCTCCCCTATATGTGTATCACGCCCCATTTTCATTGGCCACGCCCCATGTGGCATTTGGCCACCCCCATTTTTTTGGGCACGGTGTCAAAGTCGAAAAATATCATGATTCACATGCCTTGTACTAACCCCATGCACATGCCCGCTGCACGTGCACACGCTCTGCCGTGCGTGCACATATTCGCACTTTGCGTAACAGTGCTTCTACGGCCGTGCGCTCTGGCGCGTGGTATGCGCATTTACGGTAGAGTTTGTGGGCATGTAGCGGGCGACTCGATCGCAACATATTAACCTCATATAGTGCATTTTGTAGGTAATGTTTCCCTAGACAACGACAGCAAATATGTTTAGTTTAAGATGTTCCTGAACCGAGGGATTCCTCTTTACATGATAGGAAGGGTCAGGTAAAGGTTGGAAGGTGGTGTTTAGTATCCAGCTGTAGGGTATTTTGAGGGTAACATTTTGGTGTTAGTTAGGAAGGGATCGCTCGCTCCTGCGTATAGATATGTACAGTAGTATGTTTTGAGCATTAAATGTATTTACTGATAATTACACATGCGGCGGGAATCCGGAGGATGCCACCCACAAGACCAGTTGAGGAAAGACACTGCCCACCTGTTCGAACCCACCTATGACCTTTCTTGTAATGAAAAGACACATCCCTTTGTCCAATGAACAATAAGGTTACAGTGGCCATTGTATTGTGAATGAATGTTGTGCAGGGACGTGCAGTCAGGAGAGGCAGGGGAGGCAGTGCCTCACCTGTCATACTACAGATACAGAGTTTATATTATAAAAATTATCTGGACCTGTATAAAGTAAATATTTCTAACTTATACTGTAAGTATAAACTTTGTATTCTTCAAATAATTTTTAGTCTAAAAACTCACACGTTGCAGTGCTCCAGGAAGACACCGTGAGTCGTGAGGCAGCATCCAGCTCTGCCTCTCCTGTGATAGTAAGATCTGCCTAGTGCAGGGGGGCGGGGCTCTGCCGCTGCCAATAATATCACAGAGAAAACGGACCACTAGAGGCAGCTACTACATCTGCCTCAATGATGATCAGGTGACCTGACCAGGAAGTTCAGAGCTTCAGACAGCTCACTTCCGACAAAGCACTCAGCACTGCCGCTGCCCGCTGCCTTCATGCTCCTAATCCTCCTGTGCTCTGGCTAGGTAGGGTTCTTTAATATACATTTTCTGTGCCTCAGCTCTGTATACTCTATACTGTAATACAGTGATGATCTAGATTCTATACAGTATCATCTGCACACAGCTGATTCATTAATCCTCCTCTGTGACATGAGCCTGCCTGCTGCCCTACACTGGTGCAGAGGTCAAAGCTCATCAGCACTGGCAGCACACCCCTGCGCACTGCATGCAGCAGTCTCTGTGTGATGCTGCTGGCTGGGACCTCTGCACAGGGGAACCACAGGACTTTGGCTCTGCACATTACTAATCTGCAATTGTGTGGGACCCTCCCATAGGCATATCATACTTGTTGTTTTGATAAATTAAATGGATTACTGTACAAAAGTGATGGACAAGGTGATAAATCAATGCCCTCGAGTAGCCACTTGCACATCAGGAGCTGGACTGACTGTAATCTGGTATGTGCTGTACTCTAGCATACTCTGCACAGTTCTACTGTATGTGATTAGTGGGAGTGACCAATCTGAATTGCCTAGGTGGGACCTTTAGCTACAGTATGGGGTAAATTTACTAAGATTCGTATTTTCCAGATTCAGGTCAAAGTTCAATCACGAATGACATCGACAGTGTAAAACTGCAACTTTTTGAATTGATTACGATGGATTTACTAAGCTGTCGTATTCGGGTTTTTCTTTTCTTCCGATGTCGATGTCATTCGTGGTTTTTTACCTATTTTTACGGCAGTGATTAGCAAAACACTGCCGACTTTTTTTACAATCAATCTCGGCCGGATCTGTGTGATCCGTGCTGGGGTTTATTTTTTTTTTTTTTTTTAATTAAACACTGTAAAATAATATAAAAAAATGCGTGGGGTCCCCCCTCCTAAGCATAACCAGCCTCGGGCTCTTTGAGCCGATCCTGGTTGCAAAAATATGGGGGAAAAAATGACAGGGGTTCCCCCATATTTAAGCAACCAGCATCGGGCTCTGCGCCTGGTCCTAGTCCCAAAAATACGGGGGACAAAAAGAGTAGGGGTCCCCCGTATTTTTAAAACCAGCACCGGGCTCCACTAGCTGGACAGATAATGCCACAGCCGGGGGTCACTTTTATATAGTGCCCTGCGGCCGTGGCATCAAAAATCCAACTAGTCACCCCTGGCCGGGGTACCCTGGGGGAGTGGGGACCCCTTCAATCAAGGGGTCCCCCCCCCCCAGCCACCCAAGGGCCAGGGGTGAAGCCCGAGGCTGTCCCCCCCCATCCAATGGGCTGCGGATGGGGAGGCTGATAGCCTTTGTTGTAAAAGAAAAGATATTGTTTTTAGTAGCAGTACTACAAGGCCCAGCAAGCCTCCCCCGCATGCTGGTACTTGGAGAACCACAAGTACCAGCATGCGACGGAAAAACGGGCCCGCTGGTACCTGTAGTACTACTACTAAAAAAATACCCAAAAAAAGACAAGACACACACACCGTGAAAGTAAAGATTTATTACATACATCCACACAAACATACATACATACTTACCTTATGTTCACACGCAGGTCGGTCCTCTTCTCCAGTAGAATCCAAGGGGTACCTGTTGAAGAAATTATACTCACGAGATCCAGGGGTCCAGGCTCCTCGGGAAATCCAGGGGTAATCCACGTACTTGCATAAAATAAGAAAACGGAAAGCCGAGCCACGAACTGAAAGGGGCCCCATGTTTTCACATGGGACTCCTTTCCACGAATGCCAGAAACCCACTCTGACTGATGTCTAAGTGGGTTTCTTCAGCCAATCAGGGAGTGCCACGTTGTAGCACTCTCCTGATCGGCTGTGTGCTCTTGTCCTCACTGACAGGCAGCACACGGCAGTGTTACAATGTAGCGCCTATGCGCTACATTGTAACCAATGATGGGAACTTTCTGCCCTGCGGTTGACCTAAAGTGACGTCACCGCTGAGCTGAAAGTTCCCATCATTGGTTACAATGTAGCGCATAGGCGCTACATTGTAACACTGCCGTGTGCTGCCTGTCAGTGAGGACAGGACCACACAGCTGATCAGGAGAGTGCTACAACGTGGCGCTCCCTGATTGGCTGAAGAAACCCACTTAGACAGAAGTCAGAGTGGCTTTCTGGCATTCGTGGAAAGGTGACCCATGTGCAAACATGGGTCCCCTTTCAGTTCGTGGCTCGGGACACCGTTTTTTTTTTTTTTTCAAGTACGTGGATTAACCCTGGATTTCCCGAGGAGCCTGGACCCCTGGATCTCGTGAGTATAATTTCTTCAACAGGTACCCCTTGGATTCTACTGGAGAAGAGGACCGACCTGCGTGGGAACTTAAGGTAAGTATGTATGTATGTATGTGTGTATGTATGTAATAAAATTGTACTTTCACGGTGTGTGTGTCTTGTCTTTTTTTGGGTATTTTTTTAGTAGTAGTACTACAGGTACCAGCGGGCCCGTTTTTCCGTCGCATGCTGGTACTTGTGGTTCTCCAAGTACCAGCATGCGGGGGAGGCTTGCTGGGCCTTGTAGTACTGCTACTAAAAACAATATCTTTTCTTTTACAACAAAGGCTATCAGCCTCCCCATCCGCAGCCCATTGGATGGGGGGGGGACAGCCTCGGGCTTCACCCCTGGCCCTTGGGTGGCTGGGGGGGGGGACCCCTTGATTGAAGGGGTCCCCACTCCCCCAGGGTACCCCGGCCAGGGGTGACTAGTTGGATTTTTGATGCCACGGCCGCAGGGCACTATATAAAAGTGACCCCCGGCTGTGGCATTATCTGTCCAGCTAGTGGAGCCCGGTGCTGGTTTTAAAAATACGGGGGACCCCTACTCATTTTTGTCCCCCGTATTTTTGGGACCAGGACCAGGCGCAGAGCCCGATGCTGGTTGCTTAAATATGGGGGAACCCCTGTTATTTTTTTCACCATATTTTTGCAACCAGGATCGGCTCAAAGAGCCCGAGGCTGGTTATGCTTAGGAGGGGGGACCCCACGCATTTTTTTTTTTAAAAAATAAGCACTTTCCCACCCCTTCCCACTGATATACATGCACGGATCTCATGGATCCGTGCATGCCTATCCAATCACGAATAAAAAAAGCAGGTCTGTTTTTTTTTAGCCCTTTTTTACGAGTTGTAATTTTTCACGGCAGTGTTTGTTCTTTTTTTGCTTTGCACTTCTTAGTAAATGACCGAGATTCATACTTAAACAGCCGCGTTTTGACCGATGGTGTATTCATTCGTAATTTTTTACCTGAACTTGCAAAAAATTACGAATGCCCTCATCACTGCCGTGATTAGTGCTTAGTAAATTACCGAGATGACACTTTGATGAAAAAACGTCATCTCGGTCAAAATCGGGAGCTTAGTAAATATACCCCTATGTGTCTGTTATATAGAACGCACTTAGTATAGAACACTTTAAGGTGGATCCTCTACTTAGCGATGTTTTGTAGTGTTGGCCTCTAAAACTGAAATAACATTAACTGCAATTTTTGTTATTATTTTTAGTTTTGTGTGTGATTTTATCACATAATTTCCAATATGTTTTTTTTTTCTTTTTATCTACGTAGCATAACTGGAATAAAAAGTACTGTAATTTTACTTTGTATGCTCCCTCTTCGTCTTATATGCGCCCTACACACTGGGCGATGTTGCAGGGTTATATGAACGTTCTCGTTCAGTAATGAACAAGAAATCATTCATATCACTGAGTGTGTATGCACCAAAGATGAACAATGCACGTCCCTGCGGTCATTCATCGTTGGTTTCCGCCGTTTTGCAATGCAAGTCAATTTGGACGATATCGAGATCGATCATCATCAAAATTGCTGCCATCGCCCAGCGTGTAGGGTGCATTATACTAGAGTAGGTATCACACTGCTTGCTGGCTGAGATGATCAGCTTCTGCCTGGCTGTACACTCACTGGGTGTTTCAGGGGTTATTAACATTGCTGTCTAAAGGTCACTACTCCAGATTTCAAGGTATGTATAGGTGCCTCTATGCTCTTCTCTTACAAAGCCTGCAAAAAGGTCACATCTAGTGCTGTCTGGTAATTTGGGTAAGCTGCAGTTGTTTTATGTGAAACAGTGTATGTGTGTTAAGCCCCGTACACATGGGCCCACATTCCGAGTTGTTTGCTCGCTAGCTGCTTTTAGCAGCATTGCACACGCTAGGCCGCCGCCCCCTGGGAGTGTATCTTAGCTTAGCAGAATAGTGAACGAAAGATACGCATAATAGCGAAAAGAAAATTCTTAGCAGTTTCTGAGTGGCTCCAGACCTACTCAGAAATAGCGACGAGCTCAGGCCATTTCGTTCCTGGTTTGACGTCACACACACGCCCAGCGTTCGCCCAACCACTCCCCCGTTTCCCCAGCCACTCCCGCGTTTTTACTTGGCACGCCTGCGTTTTTCGTCAAACGCTGTGAAAACGCTGAGTTGACACCCAGAAACACCCACTTCCTGTCAATCACATTACGATCACTCGAACGAAGAAAAAACCTCGCTCTGGCATGAGTAAATTTGCTAAGGTCTTGGTAAAATAACTAAGCGCATGCGCAGTTAGCGTCTTTTTGCAATATAACGAAAAATCGGCAACGAGCGAACAACTCGGAATGAGGGCCATGGTGCGATTTGTCCTTACGATTTTGACTATACAGTCAAAATCATAAGAAACGTTAGTGCATATCGCACAATGTGTATGCTCTTGTGATGCCGATACGCGCTACCGGGGATCAACATCTTAAGACAAATAGACTGTCCAGGCAGGGCTGATATTGGTTAGATTGGAGGCTCATGCCTCTGGGCAGTTTCTAGCCAATATCGTCCATAAGCCTAAATCGTGTAGACACCATCAGACTGGTAACCTGATAAATACAGTAATGATTTATTGTAAACTTCAGAGGCAGGTTAAGCCTTATATATTTATTGCTATCCAGACTTTTAAATTCTGTAAATCATCCTGAGGTTTTAGTTCTGACCATACAGCGGCACCAGCTTGTTAGTTAAGTGACTTAGTGGGACATGTACTAAGCAGTGATAAAAGTGGAGAAGTGGCCCATGGCAACCAATCAGATACTCTGTATGGTTTTATAGTATGCAAATTATAAATGTTACGCCAATGCTGATTGTTTGCCGTGGTCAACTTCTCCACTGGCTCACTTCTCCATTTTTATCACTGCTTAATACATGTCCCCCTAAGGGGTTTAATTACTAAGCCTTGGATGGAGATAAAGTCAACAGAGATAAAGTACCAGCCAATCCGCTCCTAACTGACATTTCACTGGCTGTTACTTTAACTCCGTCAACTTTATCTCCATCTAAGGCTTAGTAAGTACTGTAATGTTAGCAGTTTTGTTTGGAGCTTCTGTACAATGAAAAGCTAACAAAATGTAATCTGGGTGATGTGCGCACAGTGTGCAACCCAGCAAAGTCCTCCCTGACAAAAACCTCTATTGGGTTCATATATGTGTGTGTAAATCTGGCTCTGATGCAAGCCAGTGCCTCCCGAGCCATTTACCTCACCGCACGTCACTGGTGTGTACTGTGTCTGCTGGGGGTCATTGGGGGGGGGGGGGGGGGGGGTAGTAATGTAATGTGCTGCTGTGTGTAACATGGGGAGGGGGGGTGTAGTGTAATGTGCTACTGCTGTAATATGGGGGGGGGGGTGTAATGTAATGTGCCACTGAGTGTAATATGATGGGGGGGGGGGGGTAGTGAAATGTGCTGCTGTGTGTAATATGGGTGGGTATATAGTGTAATGTGCTACTGCATGTAATATGGGGGGGTGTAATGTAATGTGCTACTGCGTGTAATATGGGGGGGTGTAATGTAATGTGCTACTGCGTGTAATATGGGGGGGTGTAATGTAATGTGCTACTGCATGTAATATGGGGGGGTGTAATGTAATGTGCTACTGCGTGTAATATGGGGGGTGTAATGTAATGTGCTACTGCGTGTAATATGGGGGGTGTAATGTAATGTGCTACTGCATGTAATATGGGGGGGTGTAATGTAATGTAATGTGCTACTGCGTGTAATATGGGGGGGTGTAATGTAATGTGCTACTGCGTGTAATATGGGGGGGTGTAATGTAATGTGCTACTGCATGTAATATGGGGGGGTGTAATGTAATGTGCTACTGCGTGTAATATGGGGGGTGTAATGTAATGTGCTACTGCGTGTAATATGGGGGGTGTAATGTAATGTGCTACTGCATGTAATATGGGGGGGTGTAATGTAATGTAATGTGCTACTGCGTGTAATATGGGGGGGTGTAATGTAATGTGCTACCGAGTGTAATATGGGGGGGTGTAATGTAATGTGCTACTGCGTGTAATATGGGTGTGTGTGTGATGTAATGTGCTACTGTGTGTAATATGGGGGGGTGTAATGTAATGTACTACTGCGTGTAATATGAGGGGTGTAGTGTAATGTGTTACTGTGTGTAATATGGGTGTGTGTGTGTGTAATGTAATGTGCTACTGCGTGTAATATGGGGAGTGTAATGTAATGTGCTACTGCGTGTAATATGGGGGGGTGTAATGTAATGTGTGTGTAATATGTAGGGGGGGAGGGGGGCTATGTAAAATGTAATGTAATGTGTTACTGTGGTAATATGAGGGGACATGGAGCAGCGGGTCCCAGAGCTGCTCGCAGAGGCGGGTGAGACATGGAGCTGTCGGTCTTGCTGAAGCGCTCCTGTCTATCATGGTGTGACACACACACACACACACACACACACACACACACACAGTCTCTCTCTCTCTCGCTCTCTCTCTCTCTCAGGTATAGGGGCTCCACCTGGCATAGTGTGTATTAAGGACTCTACCTGGGCTAATGCGTGTAAGAGGCTACCTGGCATGATGTGCGTAAGAGGCTACCTGGCGTATGGTGTATATAAGGGGCTGTCACACGTAATGTGTATAAGGGGTACTGCTGTGTGATGTTATGTGACAAATGTACACTACTGTATAGGGTATGTAATGTGAATTATGTGGTCATACCACTTTCCCATGGAACCATGCCCCTATATTTTTTTGGGTGCGCCTTAGGCGCGCAGGCCCTATTTTACGTTTCGGTGGGGGGCACCATTTCTATTTCTGGCACAGGGCACCAAAATGTCTACTTACGGCTCTAGCTGTGTATATAATGTAATGCATTATGGTGCTATATATATATATATATATATATATATATATATAAAACACACAATCGCACACCAGAGTATGTACTTTAGGTTTTCTGTTCGGCCGTCTCTTCTCACCAGTGTACAGTACACACTACCGTAATATATAGTGCACCTATTATTACTCTAGTGTACCTATATTATTACTCTTTCTGTTTTTGGCTGGTTTTAGTACTAAAGTTTTCATCAGGACACACCCCTGAGTGGCAATAAATCCCCTTACAGGTGGACCTAGACACACCCTTTGGGTGGAGCATGACCCCCCCCCCCCCAACGGAAAGCGCTGCGTGTTCTGCTGCCACCTGGAATCTCCCTGAAACTAGTTTTAAAAAGTAGGCAAGTATGCTGTACTGTGCAACGTGTGAGATACCCATGGTGATTAAACACCTTGTATACTGCACTGTGTGATGTGTGAGATACACATAGTGATTATACACCCTGTATGCTGTACTGTGCAACGTGTGAGATACCCATGGTGATTATACACCTTGTATACTGCACTGTGTGATGTGTGAGATACCCATGGTGATTATACACCTTGTATACTGCACTGTGTGATGTGTGAGATACACATGGTGATTATACACCTTGTATACTGCACTGTCTGATGTGTGAGATACACATAGTGATTATACACCCTGTATACTGCACTGTGTGATGTGTGAGATACACATAGTGATTATACACCCTGTATACTGTACTGTGGAACGTGTGAGATACACATGGTAATTATACACCCTGTATACAGTACTGTGCGACGTGTGAGATACACATGGGGATTATACACCTTGTATACTGTACTGTGTACGATGTGTTAGATAGTGATACACATGGTGATTATGCACCCTGTATACTGTACTGTGTGACGTGTGAGATGCACCTGGTAATATACACCCTGTATACTGTACTGTGCGACGTGTGTGATACACATGGTAATTATACACCCGGTATACTGTATTGTGCGACGTGTGAGATACACATGGTAATTATACACCCTGTATACTGTACTGTGTGACGTGTGTGATACACCTGGTAATATACACCCTGTATACTGTACTGTGCGACATGTGTGATACACCTGGTAATATACACCCTGTATACTGTACTGTGTGATGTGTGTGATACACATAGTAATTATACACCCGGTATACTGTACTGTGTGACGTGTGTGATACACCTGGTAATATACACCCTGTATACTGTACTGTGTGAAGTGTGAGATACACTTGGTAATTATCCACCCTGTATACTGTACTGTGTGACGTGTGAGATACACATGATGATTATACACCCTATATACTGTACTGTGTGACTTGTGAGATACACATGGTGATTATACACGCTGTATACTGTACTGTGTGACGTGTGAGATACACATGGTGATTATACACGCTGTATACTGTACTGTGTGACGTGTGAGATACACATAGTGATTATACACCCTGTATACTGTACTGTGCGACGTGTGATATACACATGGTAATTATACACCCTGTATACTGTACTGTGTGACGTGTGAGATACACATGGTGATTATATACCCTGTATACTGTACTGTGCAACGTGTGAGATACACATGGTAATTATACACCCTGTATACTATACGGTGTGACATGTGAGATACACATGGTAATTATATACCCTGTATACTGTACTGTGTGATGTGTTAGATACACATGGTGATTATACACCTTGTATACTGCACTGTCTGATGTGTGAGATACACATAGTGATTATACACCCTGTATACTGCACTGTGTGATGTGTGAGATACACATAGTGATTATACACCCTGTATACTGTACTGTGGAACGTGTGAGATACACATGGGGATTATACACCTTGTGTACTGTACTGTGTACGATGTGTGAGATACACATGGTGATTATACACCCTGTATACTGTACTGTGTGACGTGTGAGATGCACCTGGTAATATACACCCTGTATACTGTACTGTGCGACGTGTGTGATACACATGGTAATTATACACCCGGTATACTGTATTGTGCGACGTGTGAGATACACATGGTAATTATACACCCGGTATACTGTATTGTGCGACGTGTGAGATACACATGGTAATTATACACCCTGTATACTGTACTGTGTGACGTGTGTGATACACCTGGTAATATACACCCTGTATACTGTACTGTGCGACATGTGTGATACACCTGGTAATATACACCCTGTATACTGTACTGTGTGATGTGTGTGATACACATAGTAATTATACACCCGGTATACTGTACTGTGCGATGTGTGAGATACATATGGTGATTATACACCCTGTATACTGTACTGTGTGACGTGTGAGATACACATAGTGATTATACACCCTGTATACTGTACTGTGTGACTTGTGAGATACACATGGTGATTATACACGCTGTATACTGTACTGTGTGACGTGTGTGATACACATAGTGATTATACACCCTGTATACTGTACTGTGCGACGTGTGAGATACACATGGTGATTATACACCCTGTATACTGTACTGTGCAACGTGTGTGATACACATGGTGATTATACACCCTGTATACTGTACTGTGTGACATGTGAAATACACATAGTGATTATTCACCCTATATACTGTACTGTGTGACGTGTGAGATACACATGGTGATTATACACCCTGTAAACTGTACTGTGCAACGTGTGAGATACACATGGTGATTATACACGTTGTATACTGTACTGTGTGACATGTGAGATACATATGGTAATTATACACCCTGCATACTGTACTGTGTGACGTGTGAGATACACATGGTAATTATACACCCTGTATACTGTACTGTGTGACGTGTGAGATACACTTGGTAATTATACACCCTGTATACTGTACTGTGTGACGTGTGAGATACACATGGTGATTATACTAGAGATGAGCGGGTTCGGTTCCTCGGAATCCGAACCCCCCCGAACTTCAGACTTTTTACACGGGTCCGAGGCAGACTCGGATCTTCCCGCCTTGCTCGGCTAACCCGAGCGCGCCCGAACGTCATCATCCCGCTGACGGATTCTCGCGAGGCTCGTATTCTATCGCGGGACTCGGATTCTATATAAGGAGCCGCGCGTCGCCGCCATTTTCACACGTGCATTGAGATTGATAGGGAGAGGACGTGGCTGGCGTCCTCTCCGTTAGAATAGATAGAGACACTTGAGTTGATTACTTAGTAATTTTGGGGAGCATTAGGAGTACTCAGAGTGCAGAGTTTTGCTGATAGTTACTAGTGACTGACCACCACCAGTTTTATTTATTATTTAATATAATCCGTTCTCTGCCTGAAAAAAAACGATACACAGTCACATACCATATCTGTGCTCAGCCTCAGTGTGCTGCATGATAATATCATCTATATGTATATCTGACTGTGCTGAGTGCTCACTGCTCACACAGCTGAATTGTGGGGTAGACTGGGGTGCAGTTATAGCAGGAGTACAGTGCACACTTTTGCTGCCAGTGTGACTGACCAGTGACCACCAGTATATTGTCTGCCTGAAAAAGTTAAAAACTCCTGTGGTGTTTTTTTTTTTATTCTATAAACGCATTCTGCTGACAGTGTACAGCAGATCCGTCATTCATTATATTATATAAATATTTACCTGCAGTAGTGTTATATTTTTTTTGTTCATCTCTATCATCTTTATCATCTCTATATTAGCAGACGCAGTACGGTAGTCCACGGCTGTGGCTACCTCTGTGTCGTCAGTGCTCGTCCATAATTGTATACCTACCTGTGGTGGGGTTTTTTTTTCTATCTTCTTCATACTAGTAGTTTAGGAGTCTGCTGACAGTGTCCAGCAGGTCCGTCATTATATTATATATACCTGCAGTAGTGATATATATATATTTTTTATATCATTATCATCTCTATACTAGCAGACGCAGTACGGTAGTCCACGGCTGTAGCTACCTCTGTGTCGTCAGTGCTCGTCCATAATTGTATACCTACCTGTGGTGGGGGTTTTTTTTCTATCTTCTTCATACTAGTAGTTTAGGAGTCTGCTGACAGTGTCCAGCAGGTCCGTCATTATATTATATATACCTGCAGTAGTGATATATATATATTTTTTATATCATTATCATCTCTATACTAGCAGACGCAGTACGGTAGTCCACGGCTGTAGCTACCTCTGTGTCGTCAGTGCTCGTCCATAATTGTATACCTACCTGTGGTGGGTTTTTTTTTTCTATCTTCTTCATACTAGTAGTTTAGGAGTCTGCTGACAGTGTCCAGCAGGTCCGTCATTATATTATATATACCTGCAGTAGTGATATATATATATTTTTTATATCATTTTCTCTATCGTCCTAGTGGATGCTGGGGTTCCTGAAAGGACCATGGGGAATAGCGGCTCCGCAGGAGACAGGGCACAAAAAGTAAAGCTTTTCCAGATCAGGTGGTGTGCACTGGCTCCTCCCCCTATGACCCTCCTCCAGACTCCAGTTAGATTTTTGTGCCCGGCCGAGAAGGGTGCAATTCTAGGTGGCTCTCATAAAGAGCTGCTTAGAGAAAGTTTAGCTTAGGTTTTTTATTTTACAGTGATTCCTGCTGGCAACAGGATCACTGCAACGAGGGACAGAGGGGAGAAGAAGTGAACTCACCTGCGTGCAGGATGGATTGGCTTCTTGGCTACTGGACATCAGCTCCAGAGGGACGATCACAGGTACAGCCTGGATGGTCACCGGAGCCGCGCCGCCGGCCCCCTTGCAGATGCTGAAGTAAGAAGAGGTCCAGAATCGGCGGCTGAAGACTCCTGCAGTCTTCTAAAGGTAGCGCACAGCACTGCAGCTGTGCGCCATTTTCCTCTCAGCACACTTCACACGCAGTCACTGAGGGTGCAGGGCGCT
Source organism: Pseudophryne corroboree (assembly GCF_028390025.1). Taxonomy (NCBI): domain Eukaryota; kingdom Metazoa; phylum Chordata; class Amphibia; order Anura; family Myobatrachidae; genus Pseudophryne; species Pseudophryne corroboree. The sequence continues at coordinate 398,132,441 of NC_086450.1, read as the reverse complement.
GGGGGGGGGGCGCCCTGGGAGGCAAATGAAAACCTATTAAAAGGCTAAAAATACCTCACATATAGCCCCCAGAGGCTATATGGAGATATTTAACCCCTGCCTGGATTCACAAAATAGCGGGAGACGAGCCCGCCGGAAAAGGGGCGGGGCCTATCTCCTCAGCACACGGCGCCATTTCCTCTCACAGCTCCGCTGGTCAGGACGGCTCCCAGGTCTCTCCCCTGCACTGCACTACAGAAACAGGGTAAAACAGAGAGGGGGGGCAAATTTAATGGCAATATTTTGATATATATAAAGCAGCTATAAGGGAGCACTTATTATAAGGCTATCCCTGTCATATATAGCGCTTTTTTGGTGTGTGCTGGCAGACTCTCCCTCTGTCTCCCCAAAGGGCTAGTGGGTCCTGTCTTCGTGTAGAGCATTCCCTGTGTGTCTGCTGTGTGTCGGTACGTGTGTGTCGACATGTATGAGGACGATATTGGTGTGGAGGCGGAGCAATTGCCAAATATGGGGATGTCACCTCCTAGGGGGTCGACACCAGAATGGATGCCTTTATTTGTGGAATTACGGGATAGCGTCAACTCGCTTAAGCAGTCGTTTGACGACATGAGGCGGCCGGACAATCAATTAGTGCCTGTCCAGGCGCCTCAAACACCGTCAGGGGCTGTGAAACGCCCTTTGCCTCAGTCGGTCGACACAGACCCAGACACAGGCACTGATTCCAGTGGTGACAGTGACGAATCAACCGTATTTTCCAGTAGGGCCACACGTTATATGATTTTGGCAATGAAGGAGGCGTTACATTTAGCTGATACTACAGGTACCACTAAACAGGGTATTATGTGGGGTGTGAAAAAACTACCTATAGTTTTTCCTGAATCAGAAGAATTAAATGACGTGTGTGATGAAGCGTGGGTTGCCCCTGATAAAAAGCTGATAATTTCAAAGAAATTATTGGCATTATACCCTTTCCCGCCAGAGGTTAGGGAGCGCTGGGAAACACCTCCTAGGGTGGACAAGGCGCTAACACGCTTATCTAAACAAGTGGCGTTACCCTCTCCTGAGACGGCCGCACTTAAAGATCCATCAGATAGGAGGATGGAAAATATCCAAAAAAGTATATACACACATGCAGGTGTTATACTACGACCAGCTATAGCGACTGCCTGGATGTGCAGTGCTGGGGTAGTTTGGTCAGAGTCCCTGATTGAAAATATTGATACCCTGGACAGGGACAATATTTTACTGTCGTTAGAACAAATAAAGGATGCATTTCTTTATATACGTGATGCACAGAGGGATATCTGCACACTGGCATCACGGGTAAGTGCTATGCAGGGCTTAAAGTGGTCCTGGAGAGGTGGGGGAACTCACCTCGCCCGCAACACCGTAGAAGGGGTGTGGCCTCACAAGGAAGGGGTGTGGCCACACAAAGTACCACCAATTCAAAATAATGCTTCACATTTCCCGCCCCACATACTAGTGCCCTTTACACACACAATGTCCACAATAGCAGAGTCCCCCTTTTACACAGTACGGCAGACAGAGCCCCCTTTTACACAGTACGGCAGACAGAGCCCCCTTTTACACAGTACGGCAGACAGAGCCCCCTTTTACACAGTACGGCAGACAGAGCCCCATTTTACACAGTACGGCAGACAGAGACCCATTTTACACAGTACGGCAGACAGAGCCCCATTTTACACAGTACGGCAGACAGAGCCCCATTTTACACAGTACGGCAGACAGAGACCCATTTTACACAGTACGGCAGGTAGAGCCCCCTCCAAGGGCAAACGCAGGATTTATGAGGGGGTTTTCCAGCTAGATATATACATATATACATACTGGGGGGATGGTGAGGGCATGGGGGGACACATACTGGGGGGCCGGTGAGGGACATGGTAGAACATACTGGGGGGCCGGTGAGGGACATTGGGGGACACATACTGGGGGGGTGAGGGACATGGGGGGACACATACTGGGGGGGTGAGGGACATGGGGGGACACATACTGGGGGGCCGGTGAGGGACATGGGGGGACACATACTGGGGGGTGAGGGCCATACATACTGGGGGGATGGTGAGGGACATGGGGACACACATACTGGGGGGGGGGTATGGGAATGCACATAGTGGGGTCAGGTAAGGGATATGGGGACACATACTGAGAGATGGGTGACTAGTGACACACTGGGGCCTGGGTGGGAGGGGACCTGGTTACATGCACATGTACATTAGAGCCTGGTAGATCAGCATTGCTCCCCTCAGATTGTGAATGAGCTGCACCCAGCAGAGGAGGAGCTCAGGCAGCACACAGGACGCAGTACACAGGACGCTGCAGATCCTGAATAAAGATCCTTCCATCGGCTCCACCATAATTTTTTCTATTGACCTGAGCGTTGAGATGAAAGAGAAGTGACAGGCAGCAGTGTACACTGCTAGAGCCTACCTCACTCTATGTCAGCACTCGCGGCTCCGCGTTCCGCCCCCACATGTTGTTGCAGCCGGTGATCATGATCACTGATCAGTGATACTTTCTCCCCTCACCCTGCACGCAGCGGCGCGCGCCCGATTCCACTTCCTGTATGGCAGAACACTAAACACATTCTGCCGGGGGTGACAGGGAGAGCGGAAGTGAGCAATGGAGGAGGGTAGGTGGGGACAGGCAACGAACATGCAGCTCCAGCCCCAGGCAAATCCAGCAGCGGCCAACGAGTGAGCATGGAGTGGGTGCTTCACATCCCTCATGCTGTTCCACTCTGTTCCGCCCTTTAATTGTTAGCGCTCATAGGCAGCTGCCTAGTGGTGGCGCCGGCCCTGGGAGAGGGCACTTTGAATCTGGCGCCGACTGTGCGCCATTCACGGCTCCTGGACCGCCAGCTAATGAGAAGCTGCCACTTGGCAGCTTCTCATTGGCTGGCGGTCTGCGAGCCGTGATTGGCTCACGGCAGATTTTAAAAAAACCTTCCCTTCTTCTGATTGGTGCTGCAGCCGGTCCGCAAGCCATGATTGGCTGGCGGCCGCTGCCACCTTTACAATGGAACAGGGACATGATGCTGTGGCCGGGCGGAGGCGGAACTGGTTCCGCCTGCAATTAGAGGTGACGGAACGCAGTTCCGCCCCGTTCCGGCCCACTTTAACCACTGGTGCTATGTCCATTTCGGCCAGAAGAGCTTTATGGACGCGACAGTGGACAGGCGATGCGGATTCAAAACGGCATATGGAAGTTTTGCCGTATAAAGGGGAGGAGTTATTTGGAGTCGGTCTATCAGATTTGGTGGCCACGGCTACAGCCGGGAAATCCACCTTTCTACCTCAAGTCACTCCCCAACAGAAAAAGGCACCGACTTTTCAACCGCAGCCCTTTCGTTCCTTTAAAAATAAGAGAGCAAAGGGCTATTCATATCTGCCACGAGGCAGAGGTCGAGGGAAGAGACAGCAACAGGCAGCTCCTTCCCAGGAACAGAAGCCCTCCCCGGCTTCTACAAAAGCCTCAGCATGACGCTGGGGCTTCTCAAGCGGACTCGGGGACGGTGGGCGGTCGTCTCAAAAATTACAGCGCGCAGTGGGCTCACTCGCAGGTAGATCCCTGGATCCTGCAGATAATATCTCAGGGGTACAGGTTGGAATTAGAGACAGATCCACCTCGCCGTTTCCTGAAGTCTGCTTTACCAACGTCCCCCTCCGAAAGGGAGACGGTTTTGGAAGCCATTCACAAGCTGTACTCTCAGCAGGTGATAGTCAAGGTACCTCTTCTACAACAAGGGAAGGGGTATTATTCCACTCTATTTGTGGTACCGAAGCCGGATGGCTCGGTAAGGCCTATTCTAAATCTGAAGTCCTTGAACCTGTACATAAAGAAGTTCAAGTTCAAGATGGAGTCACTCAGAGCAGTGATAGCGAACCTGGAAGAAGGGGACTTTATGGTATCCTTGGACATCAAGGATGCGTATCTCCACGTTCCAATTTACCCCTCACACCAGGGGTACCTCAGGTTCGTTGTACAAAACTGTCACTATCAGTTTCAGACGCTGCCGTTTGGTTTGTCCACGGCACCTCGGGTCTTTACAAAGGTAATGGCCGAGATGATGATTCTTCTTCGAAGAAAAGGCGTATTAATTATCCCATACTTGGACGATCTCCTAATAAGGGCAAGGTCCAGAGAACAGCTAGAGATGGGATTAGCACTATCTCAAGAGGTGCTAAAGCAGCACGGATGGATTCTGAATATTCCAAAATCCCAATTAATGCCGACAACTCGTCTGCTGTTCCTAGGGATGATTCTGGACACGGTTCAGAAAAAGGTTTTTCTTCCCGAGGAAAAAGCCAAGGAGTTATCCGACCTGGTCAGGAACCTCCTAAAACCAGGAAAGGTGTCTGTACATCAATGCACAAGAGTCCTGGGAAAAATGGTGGCTTCTTACGAAGCAATTCCATTCGGCAGATTCCATGCAAGAATTTTCCAAAGGGATCTGTTGGACAAATGGTCAGGGTCGCATCTTCAGATGCACCTGCGGATAACCCTGTCTCCAAGGACAAGGGTATCTCTTCTGTGGTGGTTGCAGAGGGCTCATCTATTGGAGGGCCGCAGATTCGGCATACAGGATTGGATCCTGGTGACCACGGACGCCAGCCTGAGAGGCTGGGGAGCAGTCACACAAGGAAGAAACTTCCAGGGAGTGTGGTCGAGCCTGGAAAAGTCTCTTCACATAAACATTCTGGAACTAAGAGCAATCTACAATGCTCTAAGCCAGGCGGAACCTCTGCTTCAAGGAAGACCGGTGTTGATCCAGTCGGACAACATCACGGCAGTCGCCCATGTAAACAGACAGGGCGGCACAAGAAGCAGGAGTGCAATGGCAGAAGCTGCCAGGATCCTTCGCTGGGCGGAGAATCACGTGATAGCACTGTCAGCAGTGTTCATCCCGGGCGTGGACAACTGGGAAGCAGACTTCCTCAGCAGACACGATCTTCACCCGGGAGAGTGGGGACTTCATCCAGAAGTTTTCCACATGCTAATAAACCGTTGGGAAAGACCAATGGTGGACATGATGGCGTCTCGCCTCAACAAAAAACTGGACAGGTATTGCGCCAGGTCAAGAGATCCGCAGGCAATAGCTGTGGACGCGCTGGTAACACCTTGGGTGTACCAGTCGGTGTATGTGTTTCCTCCTCTGCCTCTCATACCAAAGGTATTGAGAATCATACGGCAAAGCGGAGTAAGAACGATACTAGTGGCTCCGGATTGGCCAAGAAGGTCTTGGTACCCGGAACTTCAAGAGATGGTCACGGACGATCCGTGGCCTCTACCTCTGAGAAGGGACCTGCTTCAACAGGGTCCCTGCCTCTTTCAAGACTTACCGCGGCTGCGTTTGACGGCATGGCGGTTGAACGCCAGATCCTAAAAGGAAAAGGCATTCCAGAAGAAGTCATTCCTACCTTGATTAAGGCAAGAAAGGAAGTCACCGCGAAGCATTATCACCGCATTTGGCGGAAATATGTTGCGTGGTGCGAGGATCGGAGTGCTCCGACGGAGGAATTTCAACTGGGTCGTTTCCTACATTTCCTGCAATCAGGATTGTCTATGGGTCTCAAATTGGGATCTATTAAGGTTCAAATTTCGGCCCTGTCAATATTCTTCCAAAAAGAATTGGCCTCAGTCCCTGAGGTCCAGACTTTTGTCAAAGGAGTACTGCATATACAGCCTCCTGTGGTGCCTCCGGTGGCACCGTGGGATCTAAATGTAGTTTTAGATTTCCTCAAATCCCATTGGTTTGAACCACTAAAAAATGTGGATTTGAAATATCTCACATGGAAAGTGACTATGTTACTGGCCCTGGCTTCCGCCAGGAGAGTATCTGAACTGGCGGCTTTATCTTATAAAAGCCCTTATTTAATTTTCCATTCGGATAGGGCAGAGCTGCGGACGCGTCCGCATTTTCTCCCTAAGGTGGTATCAGCGTTTCACCTGAACCAGCCTATTGTAGTGCCTGCGGCTACAAGCGACTTGGAGGACTCCAAGTTGTTGGACGTTGTCAGAGCTTTAAAAATATACATTTCAAGGACGACTGGAGTCAGAAAATCTGACTCGCTGTTTATACTGTATGCACCCAACAAGTTGGGTGCGCCTGCTTCTAAGCAGTCGATTGCTCGTTGGATTTGTAACACAATTCAACTTGCACATTCTGTGGCAGGCCTGCCACAGCCTAAATCTGTTAAGGCCCATTCCACAAGGAAGGTGGGCTCATCTTGGGCGGCTGCCCGAGGGGTCTCGGCATTACAACTCTGCCGAGCAGCTACGTGGTCAGGGGAGAACACGTTTGTAAAATTCTACAAATTTGATACCCTGGCAAAAGAGGACCTGGAGTTCTCTCATTCGGTGCTGCAGAGTCATCCGCACTCTCCCGCCCATTTGGGAGCTTTGGTATAATCCCCATGGTCCTTTCAGGAACCCCAGCATCCACTAGGACGATAGAGAAAATAAGAATTTACTTACCGATAATTCTATTTCTCGGAGTCCGTAGTGGATGCTGGGCGCCCATCCCAAGTGCGGATTATCTGCAATACTTGTACATAGTTATTGTTAACTAATTCGGGTTATTGTTTAGGGAGCCATCTTTCAGAGGCTCCTCTGTTATCATACTGTTAACTGGGTTTAGATCACAAGTTGTACGGTGTGATTGGTGTGGCTGGTATGAGTCTTACCCGGGATTCAAAATCCTCCCTTATTGTGTACGCTCGTCCGGGCACAGTACCTAACTGGAGTCTGGAGGAGGGTCATAGGGGGAGGAGCCAGTGCACACCACCTGATCTGGAAAAGCTTTACTTTTTGTGCCCTGTCTCCTGCGGAGCCGCTATTCCCCATGGTCCTTTCAGGAACCCCAGCATCCACTACGGACTCCGAGAAATAGAATTATCGGTAAGTAAATTCTTATTATCATCTCTATACTAGCAGACGCAGTACGGTAGTCCACGGCTGTAGCTACCTCTGTGTCGTCAGTGCTCGTCCATAATTGTATACCTACCTGTGGTGGGGTTTTTTTTTCTATCTTCTTCATACTAGTAGTTTAGGAGTCTGCTGACAGTGTCCAGCAGGTCCGTCATTATATTATATATACCTGCAGTAGTGATATATATATATATATTTTATATCATTATCATCTCTATACTAGCAGACGCAGTACGGTAGTCCACGGCTGTAGCTACCTCTGTGTAGTCAGTGCTCGTCCATAATTGTATACCTACCTGTGGTGGGGTTTTTTTTTCTATCTTCTTCATACTAGTAGTTTAGGAGTCTGCTGACAGTGTCCAGCAGGTCCGTCATTATATTATATATACCTGCAGTAGTGATATATATATATTTTTTATATCATTATCATCTCTATATTAGCAGACGCAGTATGGTAGTCCACGGCTGTAGCTACCTCTGTGTCGTCAGTGCTCGTCCATAATTGTATACCTACCTGTGGTGGTTTTTTTTTTTTCTATCTTCTTCATACTAGTAGTTTAGGAGTCTGCTGACAGTGTCCAGCAGGTCCGTCATTATATTATATATACCTGCAGTAGTGATATATATATATTTTTTATATCATTATCATCTCTATACTAGCAGACGCAGTACGGTAGTCCACGGCTGTAGCTACCTCTGTGTCGTCAGTGCTCGTCCATAATTGTATACCTACCTGTGGTGGGGTTTTTTTTTCTATCTTCTTCATACTAGTAGTTTAGGAGTCTGCTGACAGTGTCCAGCAGGTCCGTCATTATATTATATATACCTGCAGTAGTGATATATATATATTTTTTATATCATTATCATCTCTATACTAGCAGACGCAGTACGGTAGTCCACGGCTGTAGCTACCTCTGTGTCGTCAGTCACTCGTCATCCATAAGTATACTAGTATCCGTCCATCTCCATTGTTTACCTGAGGTGCCTTTTAGTTGTGCCTATTAAAATATGGAGAACAAAAATGTTGAGGTTCCAAAAATAGGGAAAGATCAAGATCCACTTCCACCTCGTGCTGAAGCTGCTGCCACTAGTCATGGCCGAGACGATGAAATTCCATCAACGTCGTCTGCCAAGGCCGATGCCCAATGTCATAGTACAGAGCATGTAAAATCCAAAACACAAAATATCAGTAAAAAAAGGACTCAAAAATCTAAAATAAAATCGTCGGAGGAGAAGCGTAAACTTGCCAATATGCCATTTACCACACGGAGTGGCAAGGAACGGCTGAGGCCCTGGCCTATGTTCATGGCTAGTGGTTCAGCTTCACATGAGGATGGAAGCACTCAGCCTCTCGCTAGAAAAATGAAAAGACTTAAGTTGGCAAAAGCACAGCAAAGAACTGTGCGTTCTTCGAAATCACAAATCCACAAGGAGAGTCCAATTGTGTCGGTTGCGATGCCTGACCTTCCCAACACTGGACGTGAAGAGCATGCGCCTTCCACCATTTGCACGCCCCCTGCAAGTGCTGGAAGGAGCACCCGCAGTCCAGTTCCTGATAGTCAGATTGAAGATGTCAGTGTTGAAGTACACCAGGATGAGGAGGATATGGGTGTTGCTGGCGCTGGGGAGGAAATTGACAAGGAGGATTCTGATGGTGAGGTGGTTTGTTTAAGTCAGGCACCCGGGGAGACACCTGTTGTCCGTGGGAGGAATATGGCCATTGACATGCCTGGTGAAAATACCAAAAAAATCAGCTCTTCGGTGTGGAAGTATTTCAACAGAAATGTGTACAACAGGTGTCAAGCCGTGTGTTGCCTTTGTCAAGCTGTAATAAGTAGGGGTAAGGACGTTAACCACCTCGGAACATCCTCCCTTATACGTCACCTGCAGCGCATTCATCATAAGTCAGTGACAAGTACAAAAACTTTGGGCGACAGCGGAAGCAGTCCACTGACCAGTAAATCCCTTCCTCTTGTAACCAAGCTCACGCAAACCACCCCACCAACTCCCTCAGTGTCAATTTCCTCCTTCCCCAGGAATGCCAATAGTCCTGCAGGCCATGTCACTGGCAATTCTGACGAGTCCTCTCCAGCCTGGGATTCCTCCGATGCATCCTTGCGTGTAACGCCTACTGCTGCTGGCGCTGCTGTTGTTGCTGCTGGGAGTCGATGGTCATCCCAGAGGGGAAGTCGTAAGACGACTTTTAATACTTCCACCAAGCAATTGACTGTCCAACAGTCCTTTGCGAGGAAGATGAAATATCACAGCAGTCATCCTGCTGCAAAGCGGATAACTGAGGCCTTGGCATCCTGGGCGGAGAGAAACGTGGTTCCGGTATCCATCATTACTGCAGAGCCAACTATAGACTTGATTGAGGTACTGTGTCCCCGGTACCAAATACCATCTAGGTTCCATTTCTCTAGGCAGGCGATACCGAAAATGTACACAGACCTCAGAAAAAGACTCACCAGTGTCCTAAAAAATGCAGTTGTACCCAATGTCCACTTAACCACGGACATGTGGACAAGTGGAGCAGGGCAGACTCAGGACTATATGACTGTGACAGCCCACTGGGTAGATGTATTGACTCCCGCCGCAAGAACAGCAGCGGCGGCACCAGTAGCAGCATCTCGCAAACGCCAACTCTTTCCTAGGCAGGCTACGCTTTGTATCACCGCTTTCCAGAATACGCACACAGCTGAAAACCTCTTACGGCAACTGAGGAAGATCATCGCAGAATGGCTTACCCCAATTGGACTCTCCTGTGGATTTGTGGCATCGGACAACGCCAGCAATATTGTGTGTGCATTAAATATGGGCAAATTCCAGTACGTCCCATGTTTTGCACATACCTTGAATTTGGTGGTGCAGAATTATTTAAAAAACGAGAGGGGCGTGCAAGAGATGCTGTCGGTGGCCAGAAGAATTGCGGGACACTTTCGGCGTACAGGCACCACGTACAGAAGACTGGAGCAACACCAAAAACGCCTGAACCTGCCCTGCCATCATCTGAAGCAAGAAGTGGTAACGAGGTGGAATTCAACCCTCTATATGCTTCAGAGGTTGGAGGAGCAGCAAAAGGCCATTCAAGCCTATACAACTGACCACGATATAGGAGGTGGAATGCACCTGTCTCAAGCGCAGTGGAGAATGATTTCAACGTTGTGCAAGGTTCTGCAACCTTTTGAACTTGCCACACGTGAAGTCAGTTCAGACACTGCCAGCCTGAGTCAGGTCATTCCCCTCATCAGGCTTTTGCAGAAGAAGCTGGAGACATTGAAGGAGGAGCTAACACTGAACGATTCCGCTAGGCATGTGGGACTTGTGGATGGAGCCCTTAATTCGCTTAACAAGGATTCACGGGTGGTCAATCTGTTGAAATCAGAGCACTACATTTTGGCCACCGTGCTCGATCCTAGATTTAAAACCTACCTTGGATCTCTCTTTCCGGCAGACACAAGTCTGCAGGGGTTCAAAGAACTGCTGGTGAGAAAATTGTCAAGTCAAGCGGAACGCGACCTGTCAACATCTCCTCCTTCACATTCTCCCGCAACTGGGGGTGCGATGAAAAGGCTCAGAATTCCGAGCCCACCCGCTGGCGGTGATGCAGGGCAGTCTGGAGCGACTGCTGATGCTGACATCTGGTCCGGACTGAAGGACCTGACAACGATTACGGACATGTCGTCTACTGTCACTGCATATGATTCTCTCACCATTGAAAGAATGGTGGAGGATTATATGAGTGACCGCATCCAAGTAGGCACGTCAGACAGTCCGTACGTATACTGGCAGGAAAAAGAGGCAATTTGGAGGCCCTTGCACAAACTGGCTTTATTCTACCTAAGTTGCCCTCCCACAAGTGTGTACTCCGAAAGAGTGTTTAGTGCCGCCGCTCACCTTGTCAGCAATCAGCGTACGAGGTTACTTCCAGAAAATGTGGAGAAGATGATGTTCATTAAAATGAATTATAATCAATTCCTCCATGGAGACATTCACCAGCAGCAATTGCCTCCACAAAGTACACAGGGAGCTGTGATGGTGGATTCCAGTGGGGACGAATTGATAATCTGGGAGGAGGGGGATGTACACGGTGATGAATCGGAGGATGATGATGATGAGGTGGACATCTTGCCTCTGTAGAGCCAGTTTGTGCAAGGAGAGATTAATTGCTTCTTTTTTGGTGGGGGTCCAAACCAACCCGTCATTTCAGTCACAGTCATGTGGCAGACCCTGTCACTGAAATGATGGGTTGGTTAAAGTGTGCATGTCCTGTTTATACAACATAAGGGTTGGTGGGAGGGCCCAAGGACAATTCCATCTTGCACCTCTTTTTTCTTTCATTTTTCTTTGCGTCATGTGCTGTTTGGGGAGTGTTTTTTGGAAGGGCCATCCTGCGTGACACTGCAGTGCCACTCCTAGATGGGCCAGGTGTTTGTGTCGGCCACTAGGGTCGCTGAGCTTAGTCATCCAGCGACCTCGGTGCAAATTTTAGGACTAAAAATAATATTGTGAGGTGTGAGGTGTTCAGAATAGACTGAAAATGAGTGGAAATTATGGTTATTGAGGTTAATAATACTTTGGGATCAAAATGACCCCCAAATTCTATGATTTAAGCTGTTTTTTAGGGTTTTTTGAAAAAAACACCCGAATCCAAAACACACCCGAATCCGACAAAAAAAATTCGGTGAGGTTTTGCCAAAACGCGTTCGAACCCAAAACACGGCCACGGAACCGAACCCAAAACTAAAACACAAAACCCGAAAAATTTCCGGTGCACATCTCTAGATTATACACCCTGTATACTGTACTGTGTGACTTGTGAGATACACATGGTGATTATACACCCTGTGTACTGTACTGTGCGACGTGTGAGATACACATGGTGATTATACACTCTGTATACTGTACTGTGTAATGTATGAGATACACCTGGTAATTATTCACCCTGTATACTGTACTGTGTGACGTGTGAGATACACATGGTGATACACGCTGTATATTGTACTGTGTGACGTGTGAGATACACATGGTGATTATACACCCTGTATACTGTACTGTGTGACGTGTGATATACACATGGTGATTATACACCCTGTATACTGTACTGTGTTATGTGTGAGATACACATGGTAATTATACACCCTGTAAACTGTACTGTGCGCGATGTGTGAGATACACCTGTTAATTATACACCCTGTATACTGTACGGTGTGACGTGTGAGATACACATGGTGATTATACACCCTATATACTGTACTGTGTGATGTGTGAGATACACCTGGTAATTATACACCCTGTATACTGTACTGTGTGATGTGTGAGATACACCTGGTTATTATACACCCTGTATACTGTACTGTGTGACGTGTGAGATACACATGGTGATTATACACCCTGTATACTGTACTGTGTGCCGTGCAGGGCCGGTGCAAGGTTCCTAGACACCCTAGGCAAAGCTAAATAATACCGCCCCTGCTCCCCCGAATACCCTCCACACAGCCACTCATATACATAATTGACTTCTTTAAATAGTTTATTAATTTTTAGATTTATGAAAAACACAAATACAGGTTGAGTATCCCTTATCCAAAATGCTTGGGACAAGAGGTATTTTGGATATCGGATTTTTCCGTTTTTTGGAATAATTGCATACCATAATGAGATATCATTGTGATGGGACCTAAATCTAATCACAGAATGCATTTATGTTTCATATACACCTTATACACACAGCCTGAAGGTAATTTTAGCCAATATTTTTTATAACATTGTACATTAAACAAAGCGTGTGTACATTCACACAATTCATTTATGTTTCATATACACCTTATACACACAGCCTGAAGGTCATTTAATACAATATTTTTAATAACTTTGTGTATTAAACAAAGTTTGTGTACACTGAGGCATCAGAAAACAAAGGTTTCACTATCTCACTCTCACTCAAAAAAGTCTGTATTTCGGAATATTCCGTATTTCGGAATATTTGGATATGGGATACTCAACCTGTATAAAAATAATAACACTATAAAAAGTAATACCAATAACACTGTCTGCAGGACCACCATGTAATACTAATAGCATTTTAGTTACCGCCAGACAATACGGAGAGCATTTTAATGATCATCAGATAATATGGAGAGCATTTTAGTGGCCGTCAGACAATACAGAGAGCATTTCGGTGACCGCCAGACAATAAAGAAAGCCGTTAAGTAAACACCAGAAAAAACGGAGAGCATTACTGTGACCGCTATACAATATTGATATAATTTTAGTGACTGCCCCACAATACTGAATATACGGAAAATGGACAGAATTCTCATAGTGAGGTGCAATCAATAAAACATTCCTGGATTGTGACAGTAGGGGTAATGTCCTATATGCCATTAGTGATCCAAAATATATAACATGGTAATGACATTGATTAGTTGGCCACTGGTTACTACTGCTTTTGCCTCATGAACACATCTCTCTTGCAATAATTAATCTCACGAAAGATAGTGTGCGCTACCTGGGGTACACAAGAACCGCTATACCAGAGCTGGATTAAACTTTTGGGGGTGCTTGGGCACTTAAGACAGGTGGTCCCTCTCCCTCATGTCAGCACCAGCACCAGCTGTGGCCGCTGTGTCTCCAACCCCTCTGTGTAGGTTTTATATATGTGTGTGTGTGTGTGTGTGTGTGTGTGTGTGTGTGTGTGTGTGTGTGTGTGTGTGTGTGTGTGTGTGTAATAGAGCACGTCCAGTGATCGTGCTGGGCCGAAAAAGAAGTGGGTCCCAGGGACCCCTCACTTTTAAAAATTGGGGTCCTACCTGTACTTTTCTGGGTCCCATCGGAATGAAGGATCTTATTAATCTTATTAATTATTCAAATATAAAAATAAAGACTTGATTTGGACACTACAAAAGTGCTGCAAGGGGGAGGAGGGGGGGTGACAATGCTGCTGGGCTGTGTACCAAACAGGACACTCTGCACCAGAGCTGTAACTAGACATTTTGGCGCCCTTTGGCACAAAGTGAATTGGTGCTCCACCTCCCATACTGCACAGTATGGAAAGTGCTCGCCGAAGGCGTGCACCAAAAATTTTGGGGCATGGCTTTATGGGGAAGGGGCCTGGCCACATAATAGTGCCAATTCACATTACGCCACACAGTAGTGCCGCTTATACACATTGTACCAGGTAGAACCTCCTATACACACTGCGCCAGGTAGTGCACGTTATACATATTGTGCCAGATAGAGCACGTTATACTTTGTGCCAGGCAGAGCACATTATACACATTGCATCAGGTAAAGCCCATTATACACATTTCACCAGGCAGAGTACATTATACACTTTGCGCCAGGCAGAGTACATTATACACATTGCGCCAGGCAGAGTACATTATACACATTGCGCCAGGCAGAGCACATTATACACGTTGCACAAGATAGAGCACATTATACACATTGCGCCATGCAGAGTACATTCTACACACTGCGCCAGGCAGAACACATTATACACATTGCGCCAGGTAGAGCACATTATACACGTTGCACAAGGTAGAGCACATTATACACATTGCGCCATGCAGAGTACATTCTACACACTGCACCAGGCAGAACACATTATACACATTGCGCCAGGTAGAGCACATTATATACATTGCACCATGTAAAGCACATTATACACATTGCACCAGGTAAAGCACATTATACACATTGCACCAGGCAGAGTACATTATACACAATGCGCCAGGCAGAGTACATTATACACATTGCGCCAGGCAGAGTACATTATACACATTGCGCCAGGCAGAGCACATTATACACATTGCGCCAGGCAGAGCACATTATACACGTTGCACAAGGTAGAACACATTATACACGTTGCGCCATGCAGAGCACATTCTACACACTGCGCCAGGCAGAGCACATTATACACAATGCACAAGGTAGAGCACATTATACACATTGCGCCAGGCAGAGCACATTCTACACACTGCGCCAGGCAGAGCACATTATACACATTGCACCAGGTAAAGCACATTATACACATTTCACCAGGCAGAGCACATTATACAGATTGCACCAGGTAGAGCACGTTATACACATTGCGCCAGGTAGAGCACATTCTACACATTGCACCAGGCAGAGCATGTTATACACATTGCACCAGGTAGAGCACGTTATACACATTGCACCAGGTAGAGCACATTATACACACTGTGCCAGGCAGAGCACGTCATACACACTGCGTCAGGTAGAGCACATTATACACATTGCGCCAGGCAGAGCACATTATACACATTGCGCCAGGCAGAGCACATTATACACATTGCGCCAGGCAGAGCACATTATACACATTGCACCAGGTAGAGCACATTATACACACAGCACCAAGTGAAGCACATTATACACATTGCACCAGGTAAAGCACATTATACACACTGCACCAAGTGAAGCACATTATACACATTGCACCAAGTAAAACACATTATACACACTGCACCAAGTGAAGCACATTATACACATTGCACCAGGTAGAGCACATTATACACACTGCACCAAGTGAAGCACATTATACACATTGCACCAGGTAAAGCACATTATACACACTGCACCAAGTGAAGCACATTATACACATTGCACCAGTTAAAGCACATTATACACACTGCACCAAGTGAAGCACATTATACACATTGCACCAGGTAGAGCACATTATACACATTGCACCAGGTAGAGCACATTATACACACTGTGCCAGGCAGAGCACATTATATACATTGCACCAGGTAAAACACATTATACACACTGCACCAAGTAAAGCACATTATACACATTGCACCAGGTAGAGCACACGGAAAACCCCCACAGCAATTCCAGCCACCACGACTTCACTCACTGGCCCCGCATTCTCACCATGTGGCTGGAGCAGAGCTGAGGAGAGGAGGGCAGTCAGTCAGCTGCTGTGCTGTAAGGAGCTACAGTTTGTGCTGCAGCAGCTTCCAGATACCTCCATGTCTACCCCCTGCCGCGATCCCTGACTGAAGCCCCAAGTGCAGCACTGCAGCTGCATCTGAAGAAATAAACCATTGGTGCGGCAGCAGCATGGATCGGTCTGGCGGGGGTGGGGTAGGTACTCAGAGCACACACTACCCACTTCCCCTGCGTGCGCCAGTGCCCCCAGCCACCTGCTGTTTATTATTGTGTAAAATACGCAACATATTGTGCGTATTTTCGAACACTCACGTCACTCACAATACTGTATACAGCGGCCACAGTGCCTTTCACAAGAAATTGAATAAACATTACTCCGATGAAGGATTAAAGATACGAATGGTTAGTTCTGTATAGTGGTCAGTAAAGTGTCTTTCATTTTCTATAAAAAGCCCAGCGAGTGCCGCCTCCATGCTCCTGTATATATATATATATATATATATATATTCTCCCCCTCACTAACCTCAGAGTTCACTTGCGGGTCCCAACACGGTCAGGAAGATTCAGAATCCAACTCTAATCTCCTGAGACCTTGTCGCCTTCTTGGGGGATGAGATGTCATGACATACATAGATATATATATATATATATATATATATATATACGCACGCACGCACGCACACTAAAAAAAAAAAAATATATATATATATATATATACACACACACACAAACAGAAATATATATATATATATATATAAAACTACATGAAGCCCAGAGTGTACAATTTAAATGTAACTGGTAACAGAAAAAGAAAAATAATAATAATACAGCATTTCTTACTTTTGCTTTGCTAACTCAGAACAGACAGGCTGTGATGACATATAAACACAGCAGGAGCCAGGAGAGAGACTGCACATTACTCTCTGAGTCTGACTGTCCTCTGAACACTGAATGGGATCCCGCCCCCTTCTTCCCTGCAGCCTGCACGTCCAGCCAGTCACGGAGCTGCAGGCCCCGTACTGTAACTCACTATTGGACGGCTGGTACATAGCTAGGCAGCAGGAGCCTATCGCTGCTCTGCATTGCCGGCAGCTGTCCATGTCCGTTATCAGTGGAGAGCCAGGAGCTCTGTTCCGCGGTTCTGATAGAGATCAGTTCCGACCTGTGGAGGGTGGCACACTCGGGTGTGTGGGGGGGTGCCATCATGAATGGTAGTGGGGTAGATGTCATTGCAGGATTTATTCGCGGTGGGAGTGGGATCGGTGGGTGACGTAGGGGGAGAGACTCGAAGTATTGCAGAGGGAGTAGTGAAGTAAGTGATGGGCGGCTGCGGCATTCTTGCTCCTCGTCAAGGAAGAGGAGCACTGGTAAAGTAACAACGAAGGATTCATTCATCGGCAGCGCGCGGCACCGCCCTCCAGTGGCCAGCGCCCATAGGCAGCTGCCTAATGGTGGCGCCGGCCCTGGTGCCGTGTGAGATACACATGGTAATTATACACCCTGTATACTGTACTGTGTGACATGTAAAATACACCTGGTAATTATACACCCTGTATACTGTACTGTGTGCGATGTGTTAGATACACATGGTGATTATACATCCTGTATACTATACTGTGCGATGTGTGAGATATACTTGGTAATTATACACCCTGTATACTGTACTGTGTGACATGTAAAATACACCTGGTAATTATACACCCTGTATACTGTACTGTGTGATGTGCGAGATACACCTGGTAATTACACACCCTGTATACTGTACTGTGTGCGATGTGTTAGATACACATGGTGATTATACATCCTGTATACTATACTGTGCGATGTGTGAGATATACTTGGTAATTATACACCCTGTATACTGTACTGTGTGACATGTAAAATACACCTGGTAATTATACACCCTGTATACTGTACTGTGCGATGTGTGAGATACACCTGGTAATTACACACCCTGTATACTGTACTGTGTGCGATGTGTTAGATACACATGGTGATTATACATCCTGTATACTATACTGTGCGATGTGTGAGATATACTTGGTAATTATACACCCTGTATACTGTACTGTGTGACATGTGAAATACACCTGGTAATTATACACCCTGTATACTGTACTGTGCGACGTGTGAGATACACATTGTAATTATACACCCTGTATACTGTACTGTGCGACGTGTGAGATACACATGGTAATTATACACGCTGTATACTGTACTGTGTGATGTGTGAGATACACATGGTGATTATACACCCTGTATACTGTACTGTGCAACGTGTGAGATACACATAGTGATTATACACCCTGTATACTGTACTGTGTGCGATGTGTGAGATACACCTGGTAATTATACACCCTGTATACTGTACTGTGAGATACACATGGTAATTATACACCCTGTATACTGTACTTTGCGTTGTGTGAGATACACATGGTAATTATACACCCTGTATACAGTGGCGGATCTTGCCACGGGCAAGCAGGACTTTTGCCCGGGGCGCCGCCTTCCGGAGGGCGCTGGCGCCATCCGGAGGGCGCCGCACCGTGGCAAGATCCGCCACTGCTGCCCGCTGTGTCCCTGTCCGCCTCCGCTGCCGTCCCCATCCCCGTCCCCGTCCCCGTCCGCCTCCTGAAGGGAACTAGACGCTATGCGTCTAGTTTCCCTTCCTGGAGAGTAACTTTGCTGAGCGGTGCGCGATGACGTCATCGCGCACCGCACAGCAAAGGTCCTCTCTACGAAGGGAACTAGACTCATAGCGTCTAGTTTCCCTTCGTGGAGAGGACCTTTTGCTGTGCGGTGCGCGATGACGTCATCGCGCATAGAGATGAGCGGGTTCGGTTCCTCGGAATCCGAACCCGCCCGAACTTCAGGGTTTTTTACACGGGGCCGAGCAGGCTCGGATCCTCCCGCCTTGCTCGGTTAACCCGAGCGCGCCCGAACGTCATCATCACGCTGTCGGATTCTCGCGAGGCTCGGATTCTATATAAGGAGCCGCGCGTCGCCGCCATTTTTCACACGTGCATTGAGATTCATAGGGAGAGGACGTGGCTGGCGTCCTCTCCGTTTATAGAGATTCGAGAAGAGAGTGAGACAGTCTCACTAGAGCGAGACACAGTAGTAATTTTGGGGAGCATTAGGAGGAGTACTACTACTACTAGTACTTGCTGAAGTGAAGTGATAGATAGTGTGACTGTATTGTATTATCTGACTTGTGGGAGAGACACTGACAGTGGGGAGCAGTTAGAGTCTGAGAGCAGGACTCAGGACTCAGGAGTACATACTACATATAACGTACAGTGCACACTTTTGCTGCCAGAGTGCCACACCAGTATAATATATATTGTGATTGTATGCTTAGGAGTACTACTTGCAAGTTGCTGATAGTGTGACCAGTGACCTGACCACCAGTTTAATAATCACCACCAGTTTAATTAATATATATATATATATAATTGTATATAATTAATATATATATAATATTATAATTGTATACCACCTACCCGTGTTTTTTTTTTTTCTTTCTTCTTTATACATACTACTATAGTAGCTTACTGTAGCAGTCTGCGGTGCTGCTGAGCTGACAGTGTCCAGCAGGTCCGTCATCAGTCATTACATAATAAATATATATACCTGTCCGGCTGCAGTACTAGTGATATTATATATACATATATATATTGATTTCATATCATTATCATCCAGTCTATATTAGCAGCAGACACAGTACGTTAGTCCACGGCTGTAGCTACCTCTGTGTCGGCACTCGGCAGTCCATCCATAATTGTATACCACCTACCCGTGGTTTTTTTTTTTCTTTCTTCTTGATACATACTACTATAGTAGCTTACTGTAGCAGTCTGCGGTGCTGCTGAGCTGACAGTGTCCAGCAGGTCCGTCATCAGTCATCATTACCTAATAAATATATATCTACCTGTCCGGCTGCAGTACTAGTGATATTATATATACATATATATATTGATTTCATATCATTTACATCCAGTCTATATTAACAGCAGACACAGTACGTTAGTCCACGGCTGTAGCTACCTCTGTGTCGGCACTCGGCAGTCCATCCATAATTGTATACCACCTACCCGTGGTTTTTTTTTTTCTTTCTTCTTGATACATACTACTATAGTAGCTTACTGTAGCAGTCTGCGGTGCTGCTGAGCTGACAGTGTCCAGCAGGTCCGTCATCAGTCATCATTACCTAATAAATATATATCTGCCTGTCCGGCTGCAGTACTAGTGATATTATATATACATATATATATTGATTTCATATCATTATCATCCAGTCTATATTAGCAGCAGACACAGTACGTTAGTCCACGGCTGTAGCTACCTCTGTGTCGGCACTCGGCAGTCCATCCATAATTGTATACCACCTACCCGTGGTTTTTTCTTTTTCTTTCTTCTTGATACATACTACTATAGTAGCTTACTGTAGCAGTCTGCGGTGCTGCTGAGCTGACAGTGTCCAGCAGGTCCGTCATCAGTCATCATTACCTAATAAATATATATCTACCTGTCCGGCTGCAGTACTAGTGATATTATATATACATATATATATTGATTTCATCTCATTATCATCCAGTCTATATTAGCAGCAGACACAGTACGTTAGTCCACGGCTGTAGCTACCTCTGTGTCGGCACTCGGCAGTCCATCCATAATTGTATACCACCTACCCGTGGTTTTGTTTTTTTCTTTCTTCTTGATACATACTACTATAGTAGCTTACTGTAGCAGTCTGCGGTGCTGCTGAGCTGACAGTGTCCAGCAGGTCCGTCATCAGTCATCATTACCTAATAAATATATATCTACCTGTCCGGCTGCAGTACTAGTGATATTATATATACATATATATATTGATTTCATATCATTATCATCCAGTCTATATTAGCAGCAGACACAGTACGGTAGTCCACGGCTGTAGCTACCTCTGTGTCGGCACTCGGCAGTCCATCCATAAGTATACTAGTATCCATCCATCTCCATTGTTTACCTGAGGTGCCTTTTAGTTGTGCCTATTAAAATATGGAGAACAAAAATGTTGAGGTTCCAAAATTAGGGAAAGATCAAGATCCACTTCCACCTCGTGCTGAAGCTGCTGCCACTAGTCATGGCCGAGACGATGAAATGCCAGCAACGTCGTCTGCCAAGGCCGATGCCCAATGTCATAGTACAGAGCATGTCAAATCCAAAACACCAAATATCAGTAAAAAAAGGACTCCAAAACCTAAAATAAAATTGTCGGAGGAGAAGCGTAAACTTGCCAATATGCCATTTACCACACGGAGTGGCATGGAACGGCTGAGGCCCTGGCCTATGTTCATGGCTAGTGGTTCAGCTTCACATGAGGATGGAAGCACTCAGCCTCTCGCTAGAAAAATGAAAAGACTCAAGCTGGCAAAAGCAGTAGCACCGCAAAGAACTGTGCGTTCTTCGAAATCCCAAATCCACAAGGAGAGTCCGACTCCAATTGTGTCGGTTGCGATGCCTGACCTTCCCAACACTGGACGTGAAGAGCATGCGCCTTCCACCATTTGCACGCCCCCTGCAAGTGCTGGAAGGAGCACCCGCAGTCCAGTTCCTGATAGTCAGATTGAAGATGTCAGTGTTGAAGTACACCAGGATGAGGAGGATATGGGTGTTGCTGGCGCTGGGGAGAAAATTGACCAGGAGGATTCTGATGGTGAGGTGGTTTGTTTAAGTCAGGCACCCGGGGAGACACCTGTTGCCCGTGGGAGGAATATGGCCACTGACATGCCTGGTGAAAATACCAAAAAAATCAGCTCTTCGGTGTGGAAGTATTTGAACAGAAATGCGGACAACAGGTGTCAAGCCGTGTGTTGCCTTTGTCAAGCTGTAATAAGTAGGGGTAAGGACGTTAACCACCTCGGAACATCCTCCCTTATACGTCACCTGCAGCGCATTCATAATAAGTCAGTGACAAGTTCAAAAACTTTGGGTGACAGCGGAAGCAGTCCACTGACCAGTAAATACCTTCCTCTTGTAACCAAGCTCACGCAAACCACCCCACCAACTCCCTCAGTGTCAATTTCCTCCTTCCCCAGGAATGCCAATAGTCCTGCAGGCCATGTCACTGGCAATTCTGACGATTCCTCTCCTGCCTGGGATTCCTCCGATGCATCCTTGCGTGTAACGCCTACTGCTGCTGGCGCTGCTGTTGTTGCTGCTGGGAGTCCATGGTCATCCCAGAGGGGAAGTCGTAAGACCACTTTTACTACTTCCACCAAGCAATTGACTGTCCAACAGTCCTTTGCGAGGAAGATGAAATATCACAGCAGTCATCCTACTGCAAAGCGGATAACTGAGGCCTTGGCATCCTGGGTGGTGAGAAACGTGGTTCCGGTATCCATCATTACTGCAGAGCCAACTAGAGACTTGTTGGAGGTACTGTGTCCCCGGTACCAAATACCATCTAGGTTCCATTTCTCTAGGCAGGCGATACCGAAAATGTACACAGACCTCAGAAAAAGAGTCACCAGTGTCCTAAAAAATGCAGCTGTACCCAATGTCCACTTAACCACGGACATGTGGACAAGTGGAGCAGGGCAGGGTCAGGACTATATGACTGTGACAGCCTACTGGGTAGATGTATGGACTCCCGCCGCAAGAACAGCAGCGGCGGCACCAGTAGCAGCATCTCGCAAACGCCAACTCTTTCCTAGGCAGGCTACGCTTTGTATCACCGGTTTCCAGAATACGCACACAGCTGAAAACCTCTTACGGCAACTGAGGAAGATCATCGCGGAATGGCTTACCCCAATTGGACTCTCCTGTGGATTTGTGGCATCGGACAACGCCAGCAATATTGTGTGTGCATTAAATATGGGCAAATTCCAGCACGTCCCATGTTTTGCACATACCTTGAATTTGGTGGTGCAGAATTTTTAAAAAAACGACAGGGGCGTGCAAGAGATGCTGTCGGTGGCCAGAAGAATTGCGGGACACTTTCGGCGTACAGGCACCACGTACAGAAGACTGGAGCACCACCAAAAACAACTGAACCTGCCCTGCCATCATCTGAAGCAAGAAGTGGTAACGAGGTGGAATTCAACCCTCTATATGCTTCAGAGGTTGGAGGAGCAGCAAAAGGCCATTCAAGCCTATACAATTGAGCACGATATAGGAGGTGGAATGCACCTGTCTCAAGCGCAGTGGAGAATGATTTCAACGTTGTGCAAGGTTCTGCTGCCCTTTGAACTTGCCACACGTGAAGTCAGTTCAGACACTGCCAGCCTGAGTCAGGTCATTCCCCTCATCAGGCTTTTGCAGAAGAAGCTGGAGACATTGAAGGAGGAGCTAACACGGAGCGATTCCGCTAGGCATGTGGGACTTGTGGATGGAGCCCTTAATTCGCTTAACAAGGATTCACGGGTGGTCAATCTGTTGAAATCAGAGCACTACATTTTGGCCACCGTGCTCGATCCTAGATTTAAAGCCTACCTTGGATCTCTCTTTCTGGCAGACACAAGTCTGCTGGGGTTGAAAGACCTGCTGGTGAGAAAATTGTCAAGTCAAGCGGAACGCGACCTGTCAACATCTCCTCCTTCACATTCTCCCGCAACTGGGGGTGCGAGGAAAAGGCTCAGAATTCCGAGCCCACCCGCTGGCGGTGATGCAGGGCAGTCTGGAGCGACTGCTGATGCTGACATCTGGTCCGGACTGAAGGACCTGACAACGATTACTGACATGTCGTCTACTGTCACTGCATATGATTCTCTCCCCATTGAAAGAATGGTGGAGGATTATATGAGTGACCGCATCCAAGTAGGCACGTCACACAGTCCGTACTTATACTGGCAGGAAAAAGAGGCAATTTGGAGGCCCTTGCACAAACTGGCTTTATTCTACCTAAGTTGCCCTCCCACAAGTGTGTACTCCGAAAGAGTGTTTAGTGCCGCCGCTCACCTTGTCAGCAATCGGCGTACAAGGTTACATCCAGAAAATGTGGAGAAGATGATGTTCATTAAAATGAATTTTCTCTATCGTCCTAAGTGGATGCTGGGGTTCCTGAAAGGACCATGGGGAATAGCGGCTCCGCAGGAGACAGGGCACAAAAAAGTAAAGCTTTACTAGGTCAGGTGGTGTGCACTGGCTCCTCCCCCTATGACCCTCCTCCAGACTCCAGTTAGATTTTGTGCCCGAACGAGAAGGGTGCAATCTAGGTGGCTCTCCTAAAGAGCTGCTTAGAGAAAGTTTAGTTTAGGTTTTTTTCTTTACAGTGAGTCCTGCTGGCAACAGGATCACTGCAACGTGGGACTTAGGGGGAAAGTAGTAAACTCACCTGCATGCAGAGTGGATTTGCTGCTTGGCTACTGGACACCATTAGCTCCAGAGGGATCGAACACAGGCCCAGCCGTGGAGTCCGGTCCCGGAGCCGCGCCGCCGACCCCCTTGCAGATGCTGAAGCGTGAAGAGGTCCGGAAACCGGCGGCTGAAGACTCCTCAGTCTTCATAAGGTAGCGCACAGCACTGCAGCTGTGCGCCATTTTCCTCTCAGCACACTTCACTGGGCAGTCACTGAGGGTGCAGAGCGCTGGGGGGGGGCGCTCTGAGAGGCAAATATAAACCTTATACAAGGCTAAAAATACCTCACATATAGCCCATAGGGGCTATATGGAGATATTTAACCCCTGCCTGACTGGAAAAATAGCGGGAGAAGAACCCGCCGAAAAAGGGGCGGGGCCTATCTCCTCAGCACACGGCGCCATTTTCTGTCACAGCTCCGCTGGTCAGAACGGCTCCCAGGTCTCTCCCCTGCACTGCACTACAGAAACAGGGTAAAACAGAGAGGGGGGGCACATTAATGGCTATATATATATATATTAAAGCAGCTATAAGGGAGCACTTAATATAAGGATATCCCTTGTATATATAGCGCTTTGTGGTGTGTGCTGGCAGACTCTCCCTCTGTCTCCCCAAAAGGGCTAGTGGGTCCTGTCTTCATTAGAGCATTCCCTGTGCGTTTGCGGTGTGTGTCGGTACGTGGTGTCGACATGTATGAGGACGATATTGGTGTGGAGGCGGAGCAATTGCCAAATATGCAGATGTCACCCCCCAGGGGGTCGACACCAGAATGGATGCCTTTATTTGTGGAATTACGTGATGGTTTATCTTCCCTTAAACAGTCAGTTGAGGACATGAGGCGGCCGGACAATCAATTAATGCCTGTCCAGGCGCCTCAAACACCGTCAGGGGCTGTAAAACGCCCTTTGCCTCAGTCGGTCGACACAGACCCAGACACGGGCACTGATTCCAGTGACGACGGTAGAAATTCAAACGTATTTTCCAGTAGGGCCACACGTTATATGATTTTGGCAATGAAGGAGACGTTACATTTAGCTGATACTACAGATACCGTAAAACAGGGTATTATGTATGGTGTGAAAAAACTACAAACAGTTTTTCCTGAATCAGAAGAATTAAATGACGTGTGTGATGAAGCGTGGGTTGCTCCTGATAAAAAGTTGATAATTTCAAAAAAGTTATTGGCATTATACCCTTTCCCGCCAGAGGTTAGGGCGCGCTGGGAAACACCCCCTAAGGTGGACAAGGCGCTCACACGCTTATCCAAACAAGTGGCGTCACCCTCTCCTGAGACGGCCGCACTTAAGGATCCATCAGATAGAAAGATGGAAGTTATTCAAAAGAATATATACACACATGCAGGTGTTATACTACGACCAGCTATAGCAACTGCCTGGATGTGCAGTGCTGGAGTAGTTTGGTCAGAATCCCTGATTGAAAATATTGATACCCTAGATAGGGACAATGTTTTACTGTCGTTAGAACAAATAAAGGATGCATTTATCTATATGCGTGATGCACAGAGGGATATCTGCACACTGGCATCTCGGGTGAGTGCTATGTCCATTTCAGCCAGAAGAGCCTTATGGACACGACAGTGGACAGGCGATGCGGATTCAAAACGTCACATGGAGGTTTTGCCGTATAAAGGGGAGGAGTTATTTGGAGTTGGTCTATCAGACTTGGTGGCCACGGCTACTGCCGGGAAATCCACTTTTTTACCTCAAGTCACTCCCCAACAGAGAAAGGCACCGACCTTTCAACCGCAGCCTTTTCGCTCCTACAAAAATAAGAGAGCAAAGGGCTTGTCGTACCTGCCACGAGGCAGAGGAAGAGGGAAGAGACACCAACAGGCAGCTCCTTCCCAGGAACAGAAGCCCTCCCCGGCTCCTGCAAAAACCTCAGCATGACGCTGGGGCCTCTCAAGCGGACTCGGGGACAGTGGGGGGCCGTCTCAAAAATTACAGCGCGCAGTGGGCTCACTCGCAGGTAGACCCCTGGATCCTGCAGATAATATCTCAGGGGTACAGGTTGGAATTAGAGACGGATCCTCCTCATCGTTTCCTGAAGTCTGCCTTACCAACCGTCTCTTCCGAAAGGGAGAGGGTGTTGGAAGCCATTCACAAGCTGTACGCTCAGCAGGTGATAGTCAAAGTACCCCTATTACAACAAGGAAAGGGGTATTATTCCACTCTATTTGTGGTACCGAAGCCGGATGGCTCGGTAAGGCCTATTCTAAATCTGAAGTCCTTGAACCTCTACATAAAAAAGTTCAAGTTCAAGATGGAGTCACTCAGAGCAGTGATAGCGAACCTGGAAGAAGGGGACTTTATGGTATCCTTGGACATCAAGGATGCGTATCTACACGTTCCGATTTACCCCGCACACCAGGGGTACCTCAGGTTCATTGTTCAAAACTGTCACTATCAGTTTCAGACGCTGCCGTTCGGATTGTCCACGGCGCCTCGGGTCTTTACCAAGGTAATGGCCGAGATGATGATTCTTCTTCGAAGAAAAGGCGTATTAGTTATCCCATACTTGGACGATCTCCTAATAAGGGCAAGGTCCAGAGAACAGCTGGAGACAGCTTTAGCACTATCTCAAGAGGTGCTAAGACAACACGGGTGGATTCTGAATATTCCAAAATCCCATTTAATCCCGACAACTCGTCTGCTGTTCCTAGGAATGATTCTGGACACGGTTCAGAAAAAGGTTTTCTTTCCAGAGGAAAAAGCCAAGGAGTTATCCGATCTGGTCAGGAACCTCCTAAAACCAGGAAAAGTGTCAGTACATCAATGCACAAGAGTCCTGGGAAAAATGGTGGCTTCTTACGAAGCAATTCCATTCGGCAGATTCCATGCAAGAATATTCCAAAGGGATCTGTTGGACAAATGGTCAGGGTCGCATCTGCAGATGCACCTGCAAATAACCCTGTCACCAAAGACAAGGGTGTCACTTCTGTGGTGGTTGCAGAAGGCTCACCTATTAGAAGGCCGCAGATTCGGCATTCAGGATTGGATCCTGGTGACCACGGACGCCAGCCTGAGAGGCTGGGGAGCAGTCACACAAGGAAGAAACTTCCAGGGAGTATGGACGAGTCTGGAAAAGTCTCTTCACATAAACATTCTGGAACTAAGAGCAATCTACAATGCTCTAAGCCAGGCGGAACTTCTCCTGCAAGGAAAGCCGGTGTTGATTCAGTCGGACAACATCACGGCGGTCGCCCATGTAAACAGGCAGGGCGGCACAAGAAGCAGGAGTGCAATGGCAGAAGCTGCCAAGATTCTTCGCTGGGCGGAGAATCACGTGATAGCACTGTCAGCAGTGTTCATCCCGGGCGTGGACAACTGGGAAGCAGACTTCCTCAGCAGACACGATCTTCATCCGGGAGAGTGGGGTCTACATCCAGAAGTCTTCAACATGTTAATAGACCGTTGGGAAAGACCAATTGTAGACATGATGGCGTCTCGCCTCAACAAGAAACTGGACAAATATTGCGCCAGGTCAAGAGATCCACAGGCAATAGCTGTGGACGCACTGGTAACTCCTTGGGTGTACCAGTCAGTGTATGTGTTTCCTCCTCTGCCGCTCATACCAAAGGTATTGAAGATCATACGGCAAAGAAGAGTAAGAACAATACTAGTGGTTCCGGATTGGCCGAGAAGGACTTGGTATCCGGAACTTCAAGAGATGCTCACGGACGAACCGTGGCCTCTACCTCTGAGAAGGGACCTGCTACAGCAGGGTCCCTGTCTTTTTCAAGACTTACCGCGGCTGCGTTTGACGGCATGGCGGTTGAACGCCAGATCCTAAAAGGGAAAGGCATTCCAGAAGAAGTCATTCCTACCTTGATTAAGGCACGGAAGGAAGTCACCGTGAAACATTATCACCGCATTTGGCGAAAATATGTAGCGTGGTGCGAGGATCGGAGGGTTCCGACGGAGGAATTCCAACTGGGTCGTTTCCTACATTTCCTGCAATCAGGATTATCTATGGGTCTCAAATTGGGATCCATTAAGGTTCAAATTTCGGCCCTGTCAATATTCTTCCAAAAAGAATTGGCCTCTGTCCCTGAGGTCCAGACTTTTGTCAAGGGAGTACTGCATATACAGCCTCCTGTGGTGCCTCCGGTGGCACCGTGGGATCTAAATGTAGTTTTAGATTTCCTCAAATCCCATTGGTTTGAACCATTGAAAAAGGTGGATTTGAAATATCTCACATTGAAAGTGACTATGTTACTAGCCCTGGCCTCTGCCAGGAGAGTATCTGAATTGGCGGCTTTATCTTATAAAAGTCCTTATCTAATCTTCCATTCGGATAGGGCAGAACTGCGGACTCGTCCGCATTTTCTCCCTAAAGTGGTATCAGCATTTCATCTGAACCAACCTATTGTGGTGCCTGCGGCCACTAGCGACTTGGAGGACTCCAAGTTGTTGGACGTTGTCAGAGCCTTAAAAATATACATTGCAAGGACGGCTGGAGTCAGAAAATCTGACTCGCTGTTTATATTGTATGCACCCAACAAGTTGGGCGCACCTGCTTCTAAGCAGTCGATTGCTCGTTGGATTTGTAACACAATTCAACTTGCACATTCTGTGGCAGGCCTGCCACAGCCTAAAACTGTAAAAGCCCACTCCACAAGGAAGGTGGGCTCATCTTGGGCGGCTGCCCGAGGGGTCTCGGCATTACAACTCTGCCGAGCAGCTACGTGGTCGGGGGAGAACACGTTTGTAAAATTTTACAAATTTGATACCCTGGCAAAGGAGGACCTGGAGTTCTCTCATTCGGTGCTGCAGAGTCATCCGCACTCTCCCGCCCGTTTGGGAGCTTTGGTATAATCCCCATGGTCCTTTCAGGAACCCCAGCATCCACTTAGGACGATAGAGAAAATAAGAATTTACTTACCGATAATTCTATTTCTCGGAGTCCGTAGTGGATGCTGGGCGCCCATCCCAAGTGCGGATTATCTGCAATACTTGTACATAGTTATTGTTAACTAATTCGGGTTATTGTTAAGGAGCCATCTTTAAGAGGCCCTTTCTGTTGTCATACTGTTAACTGGGTTTAGATCACAAGTTGTACGGTGTGATTGGTGTGGCTGGTATGAGTCTTACCCGGGATTCAAAATGCCTCCCTTATTGTGTATGCTCGTCCGGGCACAGTACCTAACTGGAGTCTGGAGGAGGGTCATAGGGGGAGGAGCCAGTGCACACCACCTGACCTAGTAAAGCTTTACTTTTTTGTGCCCTGTCTCCTGCGGAGCCGCTATTCCCCATGGTCCTTTCAGGAACCCCAGCATCCACTACGGACTCCGAGAAATAGAATTATCGGTAAGTAAATTCTTATTATAATCAATTCCTCCGTGGAGACATTGACCAGCAGCAATTGCCTCCACAAAGTACACAGGGAGCTGAGATGGTGGATTCCAGTGGGGACGAATTGATAATCTGTGAGGAGGGGGATGTACACGGTGATATATCGGAGGATGATGATGAGGTGGACATCTTGCCTCTGTAGAGCCAGTTTGTGCAAGGAGAGATTAATTGCTTCTTTTTTGGTGGGGGTCCAAACCATCCCGTCATTTCAGTCACAGTCATGTGGCAGACCCTGTCACTGAAATGATGGGTTGGTTAAAGTGTGCATGTCCTGTTTATACAACATAAGGGTGGGTGGGAGGGCCCAAGGACAATTCCATCTTGCACCTCTTTTTTCTTTAATTTTTCTTTGCGTCATGTGCTGTTTGTGGAGTGTTTTTTGGAAGGGCCATCCTGCGTGACACTGCAGTGCCACTCCTAGATGGGCCCGGTGTTTGTGTCGGCCACTAGGGTCGCTTATCTTACTCACACAGCTACCTCATTGCGCCTCTTTTTTTCTTTGTGTCATGTGCTGTTTGGGGAGTGTTTTTTGGAAGGGCCATCCTGCGTGACACTGCAGTGCCACTCCTAGATGGGCCCGGTGTTTGTGTCGGCCACTAGGGTCGCTTATCTTACTCACACAGCTACCTCATTGCGCCTCTTTTTTTCTTTGCGTCATGTGCTGTTTGGGGAATGTTTTTTGGAAGGGCCATCCTGCGTGACACTGCAGTGCCACTCCTAGATGGGCCCGGTGTTTGTGTCGGCCACTAGGGTCGCTTATCTTACTCACACAGCTACCTCATTGCGCCTCTTTTTTTCTTTGCGTCATGTGCTGTTTGTGGAGTGTTTTTTGGAAGGGCCATCCTGCGTGACACTGCAATGCCACTCCTAGATGGGCCCGGTGTTTGTGTCGGCCACTAGGGTCGCTTATCTTACTCACACAGCTACCTTATTGCGCCTCTTTTTTTCTTTGCGTCATGTGCTGTTTGGGGAGTGTTTTTTGGAAGGGCCATCCTGCGTGACACTGCAGTGCCACTCCTAGATGGGCCCGGTGTTTGTGTCGGCCACTAGGGTCGCTTATCTTACTCACACAGCTACCTCATTGCGCCTCTTTTTTTCTTTGCGTCATGTGCTGTTTGGGGAGTGTTTTTTGGAAGGGCCATCCTGCGTGACACTGCAGTGCCACTCCTAGATGGGCCGGTGTTTGTGTCGGCCACTAGGGTCGCTTAGCTTAGTCATCCAGCGACCTCGGTGCAAATTTTAGGACTAAAAATAATATTGTGAGGTGTGAGGTATTCAGAATAGACTGAAAATGAGTGGAAATTATGGTTTTTGAGGTTAATAATACTTTGGGATCAAAATGACCCCCAAATTCTATGATTTAAGCTGTTTTTTAGGTTTTTTGGAAAAAAACACCCGAATCCAAAACACACCCGAATCCGACAAAAAAAATTCGGTGAGGTTTTGCCAAAACGCGGTCGAACCCAAAACACGGCCGCGGAACCGAACACAAAACCAAAACACAAAACCCGAAAAATTTCCGGCGCTCATCTCTAATCGCGCACCGCTCAGCATTCAAGCGGCGCTTTTAATGTACAGGGGGCGTAATTGACCACGCCCCCTGTATTAGGCCACGCCCCATTTCCTGCCCGGGGCGCAGAGCGCCCTTGAACCGGCCCTGCCTGTATACTGTTCTCTGCGACGTGTGTGATATACTTGGTAATTATACACCCTGTATACTGTACTGTGTGATGTGTTAGATACACATCGTGATTATACACCCTGTATACTGTACTGTGCGACGTGTGAGATACACCTGATAAATACAAACCCTGTATACTGTATTCTTTTTGTTAGGACAGCCCATACTTGCCGACATTCTTGCTGCTCTCTGCGGGAGAGAGCAGCTAGGTCGGCTCAGCAAGGGGGCAGGGGGGGGGCTGTGATGTGGGGAGGAGGTGGTCCGGAGGCGGGATGGGGGTGGAGCAGGGGCGGGATGGGGGCGGAGTTTTGTTGGCACATCCTTTAAGCCACGCCCCCCGCTCTGTAATGCCGCGATCCCCGGCATTACACTGCAGGGGGTGTGGCTATGATGACGCAATTCAGCAAGAATCGCGTCATCAACTGCCCGGACCGCCCACTTTACACACTAAGTGGGCGGATGGGCAGGGGGACCCCTGATTCCGGGAGACTTGCCTGCTCTTCTGGGGGGCCGGGAGGGTCACCCGATTTTCGGGAGCGTAGGCAAGTATGGGACAGCCTCATTAAAAGGATTACAATTAGGTCCCTGAAACACTGACAAACTATGTACAGTTTCCCTGAGCATTATGTTGGGGAGTCCCGGGTGCCATTCAGACTTGTTGGCTGATTTATATATTTACCTATTCGTGCAACAGATCAGGTTACTGGATCTGTGCTGGAGTGCTGGGCTTGTGGTTACTGTATAAATATATCACTATCTATCTATCTATCTATCTATCTATCTATCTATCTATCTATCTATCTATCTATCTATCTATCTATCTATCTATCTATCATAGTATAGTCCTGTATCGAAGCAACGCTGAGGCTTCCATTTAATATCTATTAAAGTGATCCCATCACAGAAGAAAACAGCTACCCAGGAAACAGCAACCAGCTGTGACACTAATACTCTATGATATAAAACGTAATGGGGCTTAGTTGCTCTTTGATATGAAGCATAAGGGGACTTTGGTGATAATTTGGGGTTAATCGCAGCAGTAAATTTGTTAGCAGTTGGGCAAAACCATGTGCACTGCAGGGGGGGGAGATATAACGTGCAGAGAGTTAGATTTGGGTGGGTTATTTTGTTTCTGTGCAGGGTAAATACTGGCTGCTTTATTTTTACACTGCAATTTAGATTGCAGATTGAACACCCCCCAAATCTAACGCTTTCTGCAAATATTATATCTGCCACCACCCCCATCCCCCCCTGCAGTGCACTTGGTTTTGCCCAACTGCTAACGGATTTTCTGCTGCGATCAGCTCTGAATTAGGCCCTTAGTTGCTCTATGATATAAAACATAAGGGGACTTAGTTACTCTATTCTGTAAAACGTAAGGGGACTTAGGGCCTAATTCAGAGATGATCGCAACAGCAAAATTTTTCACTAATGGGCAAAACCATGTGCAGTACAGGTGGGGCAGGTGTAACAAGCGCAGAGAGAGTTAGATTTGGAGAGCAGAGGCTGCTCCTTTCTATTTGCACCTAATTATCGGTTGATTATTCCTAAACAATTACTACTGTGATGTGGCAGATGTGTGAGAATCATACCATGCTTACAGCTTGTGTTCCTGCATGAGACGACGCTATGGAAAAATAACACAGACACCCTTGAGTTAGTTCAGATTGGTATATGTAAGAGAGCTTTAGGCGTTATGTATATGTCAGATCCCAGATGTTAGCTCCCAGCAGATGGACTGGTCATTATCTTTGACTGATGGATCTGATGGATCTATAATGCACCTAGGTGGAATGTGCCGTTGAGAGGTCTCAGTCCCGGATTAGATGGTACATGTACGGGTGCGGTGGTGGCTTCAGATATTGGGCAGCTCCTGAGAGATGAATTTCTGCAGTCTCACTAGATATTGCTTGTGCTTATATAAATCGGTATGCCTTCCTCCTTCCACCCAGAGAGGCTTTACAGCATTTGGGCACCGCTCATACAGTGTCAGCCCATGGCAGAAGTCCACAACCTTATCTTCAGTCCCGTGGAAGATAAGTACCGGGCAGGTCACCTTGGAGATTTTATCGATGCTGCAAAGGACATGATACAAAGGGATTATACAACAGAAACAGCATGAAGCTATCACACATTTAAAACAGCCACTAAATGTATAGGGGTCTATTCATGAAGCAGTGAAAAGTGTGGAGAAGTGAGCTAGTGGAGAAGTTGCACATGGCAACCAATCAGCATTGAAATAACATTTATAATTTGCATACTATACAATTGTACAGAGCAGCTGATTGGTTGCCATGGGCAACTTCTCTACAGGCTCACTTCTCCACTCTTTTCACTGCTTCATTAATAGACTGGAAACATGGAAGAAATGCATTGTGTAACATGCACTGCTGCTCATATAGAAGGTCACATACAGGACTTCGGCAGAGCAATGTTGGACAATGAATCTACTGTTGGTAATGAGCCCAGTGTAATCTATCTGCAGAACTAGCCTCAATGTCATACACCCTCCCACTGCAGCTACGCCGGCTCCCGCAGCCCAACAACTTGTTGCCCATCTTATAATACATTGTGGCGTCTGTAGTGAGGAGAGTGCGCAGACATCGGGGTCACTTGCTCACACAGGCAGAGCATTGTTCACCAATGTGAGCATGTGGGAGCGGCAGCAGCAGATGCAGGATGTTACGACACTGGCAAGAGACACAGGGCCACAGCCCCCAGAAAGTAAGCTCTGGGGACCAGGTTTCTGGTAGGGAATTATCCTGTAAGTTTCTCTAACGTCCTAGTGGATGCTGGGGACTCCGTCAGGACCATGGGGGATTAGCGGCTCCGCAGGAGACAGGGCACAAAAATAAAGCTTTAGGATCAGGTGGTGTGCACTGGCTCCTCCCCCTATGACCCTCCTCCAAGCCTCAGTTAGGTTTTTGTGCCCGTCCGAGCAGGGTGCAATCTAGGTGGCTCTCCTAAAGAGCTGTTTAGAAAAAGTTTTTAGGTTTTTTATTTTCAGTGAGTCCTGCTGGCAACAGGCTCACTGCAACGAGGGACTTAGGGGAGAAGAAGTGAACTCACCTGCGTGCAGGATGGATTGGCTTCTTAGGCTACTGGACACCATTAGCTCCAGAGGGATCGAACACAGGCCCAGCCATGGAGTCCGGTCCCGGAGCCGCGCCGCCGACCCCCTTACAGATGCCGAAAAGCGAAGAGGTCCAGAAACCGGCGGCAGAAGACTTTTCAGTCTTCATGAGGTAGCGCACAGCACTGCAGCTGTGCGCCATTGTTGTCACACACTTCACACCAGCGGTCACGGAGGGTGCAGGGCGCTGCAGGGGGCGCCCTGGGCAGCAATGAGAATACCTTGTTCTGGCTAAAAAATACATCACATATAGCCCTTGAGGCTATATGGATGTATTTAACCCCTACCAGGTCTCACAAACTCCGGAGAAGAGCCCGCCGAAATAGGGGGCGGGGCCTATCTCCTCAGCACACAGCGCCATTTTCCTGCTCAGCTCCGCTGCGAGGAAGGCTCCCAGGACTCTCCCCTGCACTGCACTACAGAAACAGGGTAAAAAAGAGAGGGGGGGGGGCACTTTTTTTGGCGTTTTTGATATATATTAAGCTGCTATAAGGGAGACAACACTTCTATAGGGTTGTTCCTATATATTTATAGCGCTTGGGTGTGTGCTGGCAAACTCTCCCTCTGTCTCCCCAAAGGGCTAGTGGGGTCCTGTCTTCGATAAGAGCATTGCCTGTGTGTCTGCTGTGTGTCGGTACGTGTGTGTCGACATGTATGAGGACGATGTTGGTGTGGAGGCGGAGCAATTGCCGGTAATGGTGATGTCACCCCCTAGGGAGTCGACACCGGAATGGATGGCTTTATTTATGGAATTACGTGATAATGTCAGCACATTACAAAAATCAGTTGACGACATGAGACGGCCGGAAAACCAGTTAGTACCTGTACAGGCGTCTCAGACACCGTCAGGGGCTGTAAAACGCCCTTTACCTCAGTCGGTCGACACAGACCCAGACACCGAATCTAGTGTCGACGGTGAAGAAACAAACGTATTTTCCAGTAGGGCCACACGTTATATGATCACGGCAATGAAGGAGGCTTTACATATCTCTGATACTGCATGTACCACAAAAAGGGGTATTATGTGGGGTCTGAAAAAACTACCTGTAGTTTTTCCTGAATCAGACGAATTGAATGAAGTGTGTGATGAAGCGTGGGTTAACCCCGATAGAAAACTGCTAATTTCAAAGAAGTTATTGGCATTATATCCTTTCCCGCCAGAGGTTAGGGCGCGCTGGGAAACACCCCCTAGGGTGGATAAGGCGCTCACACGCTTATCAAAACAAGTGGCGTTACCGTCTCCTGAAACGGCCGCCCTCAAAGATCCAGCAGATAGGAGGCTGGAAACTACCCTGAAAAGTATATACACTCATACTGGTGTTATACTGCGACCAGCCATCGCCTCTGCATGGATGTGCAGTGCTGGGGTGGTTTGGTCGGATTCCCTGACTGAAAATATTGATACCCTGGATAGGGACAGTATTTTACTGACTATAGAGCATTTAAAGGATGCATTTCTATATATGCGAGATGCACAGAGGGATATTTGCACTCTGGCATCGAGAGTAAGTGCGATGTCCATATCTGCCAGAAGAAGTTTATGGACGCGACAATGGTCAGGTGATGCGGATTCCAAACGGCATATGGAAGTATTGCCGTATAAGGGGGAGGAATTATTTGGGGTCGGTCTATCGGATTTGGTGGCCACGGCAACAGCCGGGAAATCCACTTTTTTACCTCAGGTCCCCTCCCAACAGAAAAAGACACCGTCTTTTCAGCCGCAGTCCTTTCGTTCCTATAGGAACAAGCGGGCGAAAGGACAGTCATATTTGCCCCGAGGCAAAGGAAAGGGTAAGAGAGTGCACCAAGCAACTTCTTCCCAGGAGCAGAAGCCCCCCCCGGCTTCTGCAAAGCCCTCAGCATGACGTTGGGGCTTTACAAGCGGACTCAGGGGCGGTGGGGGGTCGACTCAAGAATTTCAGCGCACAGTGGGCTCACTCACAGGTGGACCCCTGGATCCTGCAGATAATATCTCAGGGTTACAGGTTGGAATTCGAGAAGTCTCCCCCTCGCCGGTTCCTAAAGTCTGCTCTGCCAACGTCTCCCTCAGACAGGGCGACGGTATTGGAAGCCATTCACAAGCTGTATTCTCAGCAGGTGATAGTCAAGGTACCCCTCCTACAACAGGGAAAGGGGTATTATTCCACACTATTTGTGGTACCGAAGCCGGACGGCTCGGTAAGACCTATTCTAAATCTGAAATCTTTGAACCTGTACATACAAAAATTCAAGTTCAAGATGGAGTCACTCAGAGCAGTGATAGCGAATCTGGAAGAAGGGGACTTTATGGTGTCCCTGGACATCAAGGATGCTTACCTGCATGTCCCAATTTGCCCTTCACATCAAGGGTACCTCAGGTTCGTGGTGCAAAACTGTCATTATCAGTTTCAGACGCTGCCGTTTGGATTGTCCACGGCACCTCGGGTCTTTACCAAGGTAATGGCCGAAATGATGTTTCTTCTACGAAGAAAAGGCGTATTAATTATCCCTTACTTGGACGATCTCCTGATAAGGGCAAGGTCCAGGGAACAGCTGGGGGACGTAGTAGCACTAACCCAAATAGTGCTGCAACAGCACGGGTGGATTCTGAATTTTCCAAAATCTCAATTGACCCAGACGACACGTCTGCTGTTCCTGGGAATGATTCTGGACACGGTTCAGAAAAAGGTGTTTCTTCCGGAGGAGAAAGCCAAGGAGTTATCCGAACTTGTCAGGAACCTCCTAAAACCAGGGAAAGTGTCTGTGCATCAATGCACAAGAGTCCTGGGAAAGATGGTGGCTTCTTACGAAGCGATTCCATTCGGCAGATTCCACGCACGAACTTTTCAGTGGGATCTGCTGGACAAATGGTCCGGATCGCATCTGCAGATGCATCAGCGGATAACCTTGTCGCCACGGACAAGGGTGTCTCTTCTGTGGTGGTTGCAGAGTGCTCATCTGTTAGAGGGCCGCAGATTCGGCATACAGGACTGGGTCCTGGTGACCACGGATGCCAGTCTGAGAGGCTGGGGAGCGGTCACACAGGGAAGAAACTTCCAGGGAGTATGGTCAAACCTGGAGATGTCTCTTCACATAAATATACTGGAGCTAAGAGCGATTTACAATGCTCTAAGCCTGGCAAAACCCCTGCTTCAGGGTCAGCCGGTGTTGATCCAGTCGGACAACATCACGGCAGTCGCCCACGTAAACAGACAGGGCGGCACAAGAAGCAGGAGAGCAATGGCAGAAGCTGCAAGGATTCTTCGCTGGGCGGAAGATCATGTGATAGCACTGTCAGCAGTGTTCATTCCGGGAGTGGACAACTGGGAAGCAGACTTCCTCAGCAGACACGATCTACACCC
Source organism: Pseudophryne corroboree (assembly GCF_028390025.1). Classification (NCBI taxonomy): domain Eukaryota; kingdom Metazoa; phylum Chordata; class Amphibia; order Anura; family Myobatrachidae; genus Pseudophryne; species Pseudophryne corroboree. Next base: position 398,094,701 of record NC_086450.1, on the reverse strand, counting down.
GGGAGAGTGGGGACTTCATCCAGAAGTCTTCCACATGATTGTGAACCGTTGGGAAAAAACCAAAGGTGGACATGATGGCGTCTCGCCTCAACAAAAAACTGGACAGGTATTGCGCCAGGTCAAGAGAACCTCAGGCAATAGCTGTGGACGCTCTGGTAACGCCGTGGGTGTTCCAGTCAGTGTATGTGTTTCCTCCTCTGCCTCTCATACCAAAAGTACTGAGAATTATACGGCAAAGGGGAGTAAGAACGATACTCGTGGCTCCGGATTGGCCAAGAAGAACTTGGTACCCGGAACTTCAGGAGATGCTCACGGAAGATCCGTGGCCTCTACCTCTAAGACGGGACCTGCTTCAGCAGGGACCGTGTCTATTCCAAGACTTACCGCGGCTGCGTTTGACGGCATGGCGGTTGAACGCCGAATTCTAAGGGAAAAAGGCATTCCGGAAGAGGTCATTCCTACACTGGTAAAAGCCAGGAAGGAGGTGACTGCACAACATTATCACCGCATTTGGAGAAAATATGTTGCGTGGTGTGAGGCCAGGAAGGCCCCCACGGAGGAATTTCAATTGGGTCGATTCCTACATTTCTTGCAAACAGGATTGTCTATGGGCCTCAAGTTGGGGTCCATTAAGGTTCAAATTTCGGCCCTGTCGATTTTCTTCCAGAAAGAATTGGCTTCAGTTCCTGAAGTTCAGACTTTTGTAAAAGGAGTACTACATATACAGCCCCCGGTTGTGCCCCCAGTGTCTCCGTGGGACCTTAATGTAGTTTTGGATTTTCTCAAATCCCATTGGTTTGAGCCACTCAAATCGGCGGATTTGAAATATCTCACATGGAAAGTAACCATGCTACTGGCCCTGGCTTCAGCCAGGAGAGTGTCAGAATTGGCGGCTTTATCGTATAAAAGCCCATATCTGATTTTCCATTCGGACAGGGCAGAACTGCGGACGCGTCCTCATTTTCTGCCTAAGGTGGTGTCAGCGTTTCACCTGAACCAGCCTATTGTGGTGCCTGCGGCTACTAGCGATTTGGAGGATTCCAAGTTGCTGGACGTTGTCAGGGCATTGAAAATATATATTTCAAGGACGGCTGGAGTCAGAAAATCTGACTCGCTGTTTATACTGTATGCACCCAACAAGCTGGGTGCTCCTGCTTCTAAGCAGACGATTGCTCGTTGGATTTGTAGCACAATTCAACTTGCACATTCTGTGGCAGGCCTGCCACAGCCTAAATCTGTCAAGGCCCATTCCACAAGGAAGGTGGGCTCATCCTGGGCGGCTGCCCGAGGGGTCTCGGCATTACAACTCTGCCGAGCAGCTACGTGGTCGGGGGAGAACACGTTTGTAAAATTCTACAAATTTGATACCCTGGCTAAAGAGGACCTGGAGTTCTCTCATTCGGTGCTGCAGAGTCATCCGCACTCTCCCGCCCGTTTGGGAGCTTTGGTATAATCCCCATGGTCCTGACGGAGTCCCCAGCATCCACTAGGACGTTAGAGAAAATAAGATTTTACTTACCGATAAATCTATTTCTCGTAGTCCGTAGTGGATGCTGGGCGCCCATCCCAAGTGCGGATTGTCTGCAATACTTGTACATAGTTATTGTTACAAAGAAATCGGGTTGTTATTGTTGTGAGCCGTCTGTTCAGAGGCTCCTACGTTGTCATACTGTTAACTGGGTTCAGATCACAAGTTGTACGGAGTGATTGGTGTGGCTGGTATGAGTCTTACCCGGGATTCAAAATCCTTCCTTATTGTGTACGCTCGTCCGGGCACAGTATCCTAACTGAGGCTTGGAGGAGGGTCATAGGGGGAGGAGCCAGTGCACACCACCTGATCCTAAAGCTTTATTTTTGTGCCCTGTCTCCTGCGGAGCCGCTAATCCCCCATGGTCCTGACGGAGTCCCCAGCATCCACTACGGACTACGAGAAATAGATTTATCGGTAAGTAAAATTTTATTTTTTCGATCAGAAAAGACTGATGGACTCTAATTGGATTAGCATTCGGTATAAGATGGGATGGGTTCGGTATGCTATCCCGGTGGTCGTGATGCTGGCGGTCACATGACCAACATCAACATCTTGACATTGAAGATCCCAACGGTGGAAGGGGTAAGTATGTTTTCTCAACCCTACCCTAACCCTCTGGGGCTGGCAGCTAGGGCTAATCTCCCCTCCCCCAGTGCCAAACTCTAACTACCCCGGGCCCTAATACTAAAGCTATCCCCAATACTTACCTTCAGGATGTCAGTGGTCGGTATTCCAGCGCAGGTGTACCGAGTGGTGTTGGGATTCCGGCATCAGTCACATGACCGCCGACATCCCGTCCATCGGAAATACTGCAGGCATCCCACTGGGATACACATACAAACTGATTGGGCCAACAGAGCTGGGGGTGTATTTACTAAAGTTTGATTTTTATTGATTTCAAATTGGGAGGAATCAATCTAAAGGGATGTTGTGTTCCAGGGGCTAAAACACACATTTACTAACATTGGAAAATGAATATAAAAAGATTATCTGACACAATTTCCATTTAGATGGATTTCCAACAGATGAAAATTGGAGGAAATGGACATTTATTAGATATACCCCTAGTGTTTCCCTGACAAAGCGCACCTGGGGGCCAATCCAGTTATACTGTATGTGAGCTGCCGCTGGCTCTGCCTGCTCCCAGCACATACTAAATCCCACAGATAACCTACAGCTTAGTATAAAAACACAGCATTGTCTTACTTGGTGAAGGCATCCCAACAGTAGGTCCTCCGGACGTTAGGATAGACCATCCGCACCCCTGACATTAGCGGGGCATGCAGAATTACTGCTGCACATTGGTATCGTGTGGCAAGGTCAACGGTAGGTGCCGTTCCAATGCTCTCCCCATATAAGATGATATTTTCCGCCGGGACTCCGTATCTGTAGAGATAAAGCAGAAAATGTAGTAATCTCTAATTACATAATTTCTATTGTAGTTCCTTATGGGACACTTCTATATAAAGGCTTTATATCTGAACTAGGTAAATGAATGGATCACTTATATGAGTGATAGGCAGTGTATGTGTGGAACAGGACTACATAGGTTATGCACATTTACCTAGTTACAGGCAGATTGGACCACTAAGGAGCTAGGGGAGGGGTGCATCCAGTCACATTGGGAGGAAACCCCTCTATGCCGCTAGATAGAAGGGGGAGCCCAATAATGCAACATACTCTTACAGCACAATACATATGGCAGTGCATCCTATTAGGCAGAAGAGCAGAGGAAAGTGTCACCTCCTGATTCTGCAGTAGTTACATCCTTTGGCTAAGTCACTATAATGCCAGCAACATATATATATATGTATATATATATATATATATATATACAGATCCCTGCACTCTCACGCAGCTCTGCCAGCAACTGGGGTGCCAATCAGAGTCTGACCCACATAGAGGGGTGGGACCCATAGTACAATACAGGATTATCCACCTAGTGGAGCAGATAGCACTCTCCAGACTTTACTTCAATAAATCAGCAAAGAAAGTATTTAATGTAAAGGTAATCTCACAGTTCAAAGGTAATATCCATTTCCGACGTTTCGGTCCACACCAGCACCTTTGTCAAGGAGTTACAGCGTGGTCAAAGCAGTCAGCATCACAGCAAAAAGTCAACATAGTAGGTAACTGTTATACAGAGATATTGCCTCACCGGCCCCCATTAAATAACCAGCATATAAGCGCCAGTCCCGCCCCCACACTTGCAGGAAGTGGGGTGGAACGCATGGCTGAGACGCAGACATCACTTCCTTGTTCACAGGAAGCATGCTGCGTCCGTCTAGTTGAGTGTTGCATCGGGCGCGCCGTGGAACGCAATCCGGAAGTGGGGAGAACCATGTGCTGGAACGCACGCGTCACATCTGGGGTTTACCGGAAGTGAGCTGCGTCCGTCTTTTCAGTATCCACAGCCATGATCACCGCTGATCACGGAGTAACACATCATTATAGTGGTTTAATACACTAGAGTGCGTCACTGGTATTAGGGCAAAATACAGGTTAGCACATCATTATATTGGTTTATTGCACTGGAGTGTTTCACTAGTTATTGGGCAGATGTGGAACCAGCAGCGATGGGAAAATTACCCACCGCGATCCATCAGCATAGTGGTTTAATATTTCATTGGAGTACATCACTGGTATTAGGGCAAATACAGGTTAACTTAACACATCATTATATTGGTTTATTGCACTCGAGTGCGTCACTGGTTATTGGGCAGATGTGAAACCGGCAGCGATGGGGAAATTTACCCCCCCCCCCCCCCCCCCCCCCGCGCGATCCAGTTCATAATCTGCCTCACCCACCACGGATGTAGTTCACACAGGGCATTACTCATAATATAAACATTATTTCATCAAATTCCGATTCTAGCTGGGAATAACAGAGGCCGGTGTGGTCACTGTATTGGTGCTATACCATAATACAAAAATACAGGTTGAGTCTCCCTTATCCAAAATGCTTGGGACCAGAGGTATTTTGGATATGGGATTTTTCCGTATTTTGGAATAATTGCATACCATAATGAGATTTCTCTAACGTCCTAGTTGATGCTGGGGACTCCGTCAGGACCATGGGGAATAGCGGCTCCGCAGGAGACAGGGCACAAAAGTAAGCTTTTAGGATCACATGGTGTGTACTGGCTCCTCCCCCTATGACCCTCCTCCAAGCCTCAGTTAGGTTTTTGTGCCCGTCCGAGCAGGGTGCAATCTAGGTGGCTCTCTTAAAGAGTTGCTTAGAAAAAGTTTTTAGGTTCTTTATTTTCAGTGAGTCCTGCTGGCAACAGGCTCACTGCATCGAGGGACTTAGGGGAGAGAAGTGAACTCACCTGCGTGCAGGATGGATTGGCTTCTTAGGCTACTGGACACCATTAGCTCCAGAGGGAGTCGGAACACAGGTCTCGCCCTGGGGTTCGTCCCGGAGCCGCGCCGCCGACCCCCCTTGCAGATGCTGAAGATTGAAGAGGTCCGGAACCAGGCGGCAGAAGACTTTCAGTCTTCATCAGGTAGCGCACAGCACTGCAGCTGTGCGCCATTGTTGTCAGCACACTTCACACTGCGGTCACGGAGGGTGCAGGGCGCGGGGGGGGGGGCGCCCTGGGCAGCAATGTGTAATACCTGTATGGCGAAAAATACATCACATATAGCCCTTGAGGCTATATGGATGTATTTAACCCCTGCCAGATATCACAAACTCCGGAGAAGAAGCCCGCCGAAAAGGGGGCGGGGCCTATTCTTCTCAGCACACAGCGCCATTTTCCCTCACAGAAATGCTGGTGGGAAGGCTCCCATGCTCTCCCCTGCACTGCACTACAGAAACAGGGTTAAAACAGAGAGGGGGGGCACTGATTTGGCGATATGAATATATATTAAATGCTATAAGGGAGGAACACTTATATAAAGGTTGTCCCTATATAATTATAGCGTTTTGGTGTGTGCTGGCAAACTCTCCCTCTGTCTCCCCAAAGGGCTAGTGGGTCCTGTCCTCTATCAGAGCATTCCCTATGTGTGTGCTGTATGTCGGTACGTGTGTGTCGACATGTATGAGGAAAATGTTGGTGAGGAGGCGGAGCAAATTGCCTGTAATGGTGATGTCACTCTCTAGGGAGTCGACACCGGAATGGATGGCTTATTTATGGAATTACGTGATAATGTCAACACGCTGCAAGCCGGTTGACGACATGAGACGGCCGGCGAACAAATTAGTACCTGCCCAGGCGTCTCAAACACTGTCAGGGGCTGTAAAACGCCCATTTACCTCAGTCGGTCGACACAGACCCAGACACGGACACTGATTTCAGTGTCGACGGTGAAGAAACAAACGTATTTTCCTTTAGGGCCACACGTTAAGGGCAATGAAGGAGGTGTTACATATTTCTGATACTACAAGTACCACAAAAAAGGGTATTATGTGGGATGTGAAAAAACTACCTGTAGTTTTTCCTGAATCAGATAAATTAAATGAAGTGTGTGATGATGCGTGGGTTTCCCCCGATAAAAAATTATTGGCGGTATACCTTTTCCCGCCAGAAGTTAGGGCGCGTTGGGAAACACCCCTTAGGGTGGATAAGGCGCTCACATGCTTATCAGAACAAGTGGCGGTACCATCTACAGATAGGGCCGTACTTTAGGAGCCAGCTGATAGGAGGCTGGAAAATATCCTAAAAAGTATACACACACATGCTGGTGTTATACTGCGACCAGCGATCGCCTCAGCCTGGATGTGCAGAGCTGAGGTGGCTTGATCGGATTCCCTGACTAAAAATATTGATACCCTTGACAGGGACAGTATTTTATTGACTATAGAGCATTTAAAGGATGCATTTCTATATATGCGAGATGCGCAGAGGGATATTTGCACTCTGGCATCAAGAGTAAATGCGATGTCCATATCTGCAAGAAGATGTTTATGGACACGACAGTGGTCAGGTGATGCAGATTCCAAACGGCACAAAGATGTATTGCCGTATAAAAGGGAGGAGTTATTTGGGGTCGGTCCATGGGACCTGGTGGTCACGGCAACTGCTGGAAAATCCACCGTTTTTTACCCTAAGTCACATCTCTGCAGAAAAAGACACCGTCTTTTCAGCCTCAGTCCTTTCGTCCCTATAAGAGTCATATCTGCCCAGGGATAGAGGAAAGGGAAGAAGACTGCAGCAGGCAGCCCATTCCCAGGAACAGAAGCCCTCCAACGCTTCTACCAAGTTCTCAGCATGACGCTGGGACCGTACAGGACCCCTGGATCCTACAAGTAGTATCCAAGGGGTACAGATTGGAATGTCGAGACGTTTCCCCCTCGCAGGTTCCTGTAGTCTGCTGTACCAATGTCTCCCTCCGACAGGGAGGCAGTATTGAAAACAATTCACAAGCTGTATTCCCAGCAGGTGATAATCAAAGTACCCCTCCTACAACAAGGAAAGGGGTATTATTCCACACTATATGGTGGTACTGAAGCCAGAAGGCTAGGTGAGACCTATTCTAAATCTGAAATATTTGAACACTTACAAAAGTTCAAATCCAGATGGAGTCACTCAGAGCAGTGATAGCGAACCGGGAAGAAGGGGACTATATGGTGTCCCGGGACATCAGGGATGCTTACCTCCATGTCCCAAAAATTTGCCTTTCTCACCGAGGGTACCTCAGGTTCGTGGTACAGAACTGTCACTATCAGTTTCAGACGATGCCGTTGGATTGTCCAAGGCACCCCGGGTCCTTACCAAGGTAATGACCGAAATGAGGATTCGTCTTCAAAGAAAATGGACGACTTCCTGATAAGAACAAGGTCCAGAGAACAGTTGGAGGTCGGAGTAGCACTATCTCAAGTAGTTCTACGACAACACGGGTGGATTCTAAATATTCCAAAACCGCAGTTGTTCCGACGACACGTCTGCTGGTCCTAGGGATGATTCTGGACACAGTCCAGAAAAAGGTGTTTCTCCCAGAGGAGAAAGCCAGGGAGTTATCCGAGCTAATCGGGATCCTCCTAAAACCAGGAAAAGTGTCAGTGCATCATTGCACAAGAGTCCTGGTAAAAATGGTGGCTTATTACGAAGCGATTCCATTCGGCAGATTTCACGCAAGAACTCTTCAGTGGGATCTGCTGGACAAATGGTCCGGATCGCATCTTCAGATGCATCAGCGGATAACCCTATATCCAAGGACAAGGGTGTCTCTCCTGTGGTGATTACAGAGTGCTCATCTTCTAGAGGGCCGCAGATTCGGCATTCAGGATTGGGTGCTGGTGACCACGGAGGCCAGCCTGAGAGGCTGGAGAGCAGTCACACAGGGAAAAAATTTCCAGGGAGTGTGATCAAGTCTGGAGAATTCTCTCTACATAAATATACTGGAGCTAAGAGCAAATTTATAATGCTCTAAACTTAGCAAGACCTCTGCTTCAAGGTCAGCCGGTATTGATCCAGTGGGATAACATCACGGCAGTCGCCCACGTAAACAGAAAGGGCGGCACAAGAAGCAGGAGGGCAGTGGCAAAACTGCAAGGATTTTTCGCTAGGCGGAAAATCATGTGATAGCACTGTCAGCAGTGTTTCATTCCGGGAGTGGACGACTGGGAAGCAGACTTCCTCAGCAGGCACGACCTCCACCCGGGAGAGTGGGAACTTCATCGGGAAGTTTTCCACATGATTGTGAACCGTTGGGAAAGACCAAAGGTGGACATGATGGCATCCCGCCCGAACAAAAAACGGGACAGGTATTGCGCCAGGTCACGAGACCTTCAGGCGATAGCTGTGGATGTCCTGGTAACACCGCGGGTGTAACAGTCGGTGTATGTGTTCCCTCCTCTGCTTCTCATAACCAAGGTATTGAGAATTATAAGACGTAGAGGAGTAAGAACTATACTCGTGGTACCCGGAATTTCAAGAGATGCTCACAGAGGACTAATGGCCTCGGGAGCTAAGAAGGGACTTGCTTCAGCAAGTACCATGTCTGTTCCAAGACTTACCGCGGCTGCGTTTGACGGCATGGCGGTTGAACGCCGGATCCTAAGGGAAAAGGCATTCCGGAAGAGGTCATACCTACCCTGGTCAAAGCCAGGAAGGAGGTGACCGCACAACGTTATCACCACATGTGGTGAAAATATGTTGCGTGGGTGAGGCCAGGAAGGCCCCACGAAGAAATTTCAACTAGGTCGATTTCTGCACTTCCTGAAAACAGGAGTGTCTATGAGCCTCAAATTGGGGTCCATTAAGGTTCAAGTTTCGGCCCTGTAGATTTTCTTCCAGAAAGAATTGGCTTCAGTTCCTGAAGTCCAGACATTTGTCAAGGGAGTATTGCATATACAGCCCCTTTTGTGCCTCCAGTGGCACCGTGGGATCTCAACGTAGTGTTGGGATTCCTCAAATCATATTGGTTTGAACCGCTCAAATCTGTGGATTTGAAATATCTCACATGGCAAGTGACCATGCTGTTGGCCCTGGCCTCGGCCAGGCGAGTGTTAGAATGGGCGGCTTTGTCTTACAAAAGCCCATATTTGATTTTCCATTCGGACAGGGCAGAACTGCGGACTCGTCCCCAGTTTCTTCCTAAGGTGGTGTAAGCGTTTCACCTGAAACAACCTATTGTGGTGCCTGCGGCTACTAGGGACTTGGAGGACTCCAAGTTGCTAGACGTTGTCAGGGCCCTGAAAATATATATATATATATATATATATATATATATAATTCCAGGACGGCTGGAGTCAGAAAGTCTGACTTGCTGTTTATATTGTATGCACCCAAAAAGCTGGGTGCTCCTGCTTCTAAGCAGACTATTGCTCGTTGGATTTGTAGTACAATTCAGCTTGCACATTCTGTGGCAGGCCTGCCACAGCCAAAATCTGTAAATGCCCATTCCACAAGGAAGGTGGGCTCATCTTGGGCGGCTGCCCGAGGGGTCTCGGCTTTACAACTTTGCCGAGCAGCTACGTGGTCAGGGGGGAACACGTTTGTAAAATTCTACAAATTTGATACCCTGGCTGAGGAGGACCTGGAGTTCTCTCATTCGGTGCTGCAGAGTCATCCGCACTCTCCCGCCCGTTTGGGAGCTTTGGTATAATCCCCATGGTCCTGACGGAGTCCCCAGCATCCACTAGGACGTTAGAGAAAATAAGATTTTACTTACCGATAAATCTATTTCTCATAGTCCGTAGTGGATGCTGGGCGCCCATCCCAAGTGCGGATTGTCTGCATTACTTGTACATAGTTATTGTTACAAAAATCGGGTTATTATTGTTGTGAGCCATCTTTTTTTAGAGGCTACTTCTTTGTTATCATACTGTTAACTGGGTTCAGATCACAAGTTGTACGGTGTGATTGGTGTGGCTGGTATGAGTCTTACCCGGGATTCAAGATCCTTCCTTATTGTGTACGCTCGTCCGGGCACAGTACCTAACTGAGGCTTGGAGGAGGGTCATAGAGGGAGGAGCCAGTACACACCATGTGATCCTAAAAGCTTACTTTTGTGCCCTGTCTCCTGCGGAGCCGCTATTCCCCATGGTCCTGACGGAGTCCCCAGCATCCACTACGGACTATGAGAAATAGATTTATCGGTAAGTAAAATCTTATTATCATGGTGATGGGACCTAAATCTAAGCACAGAATGCATTTATGTTACATATACACCTTATACACACAGCCTGAAGGTAATTTTAGCCAATATTTTTTATAACTTTGTGCATTAAACAAAGTGTGTCTACATTCACACAATTCATTTATGTATCATATACACCTTATACACACAGCCTGAAGGACATTTAATACAATATTTTTAATAACTTTGTGTATTAAACAAAGTTTGTGTACATTGAGCCATCAAAAAACAAAGGTTTCACTATCTCACTCAAAAAAGTCCGTATTTCGGAATATTTGGATATGGGATACTCAACCTGTAATAATAATAGGCATAAAAGATGGACAGGCAACAACATAATGAGAAACAAGAGAAATATACATAGTTAGTCCCACAGCCGGTGGAATATTAACATCTACAATCGTGTGGCTGAATCAAGTGTATCTAAGTTATCTCAATAGAGTTCATTAGTCTATTTCAAAAAGATAGATAAAGGGTTATTTTCATTCATTCCTTTTGGTGCTATCGTGTCCAGTTTGTGTATCCACAGGCTTTCTCGTTTTCTAAGCAAGAAAGCACGGTCATGATGTGCTAACCTGTATTTTGCCCTAATACCAGTGACGCACTCTAGTGTATTAAATCACTATAATGATGTGTTACTCCGTGATCAGCGGTGATCACGGCTTTGGATACTGAAAAGATGAACGCAGCTCACTTCCGGCATACCCCGGATGTGACGCGTGCGTTCCAGCACATGGTTCTCCCGACTTCGAGATTGCGTTCCACGGCACGCCCGATGCAACACTCAACTAGACGGATGCAGCACGCTTCCTGTGAACAAGGAAGTGATGTCTGCGTCTCAGCCATGCGTTTCATCCCACTTCCTGCAAGTGTGGGGGCGGGACTGGCGCCTATATGCTGGTTATTTAATGGGGGCCGGTGAGGCAATATCTCTGTATAACAGTTACCTACTATGTTGACTTTTTGCTGTGATGCTGACTGCTTTGACCACGCTGTAACTCCTTGACAAAGGTCCTGGTGTGGACCGAAACGTCGGAAATGGATATTACCTTTGAACTGTGAGGTAATCCTGTATTATATATATATATATATATATATATATATATATATATATATATTATACACCCATTGTCTCTATGCAAGCAAGTCCCAATACACCAATTACATTTATATAACCAGTTCATGTGGGGAGAGGAGTATATAAACTAATAGGAGCACAATACACAGCATATACATTCACCCTATGCAGTAAATAGTAGCCCTTAGTGTAGCATATCCCTCACATACATACAGGACAGAGGCTATGTGAGGGCTGGAGAAGACTCATACATCCCAGTCATACAGTACATACCGGGTCCTCAGGGCGTGCCAGGCTGCCTCGATGTCTGCATATGCATTCTTCTCGCTTTGCTTTCCGCTGCTCACCCCATAGCCTGAGTAGTCATACGAGAAGATATTGCACTTGATCTTGGAGCCCAGGGCAAGGTAGCGGCTGCATATCTTGCCTAGGTCAACAGCACAGTCGTGAGAGTAGAGGAGGGTGTAGCGGCTCCCAGGGACGCAGCGGACATACATACAGGCCAGGCTATTACCCCGCTTGGTGGTACAGCGGAACATCTCTACAGCGTCCAGCTTCTGCTGGGAATGTGGCCAGTTAGCCCCCTCTGACAGTTGCAGATTGCATACCGGAGGTAGAGAGACTGTGGGGTCCACCTGCTTATCCTGCGCCAGGTCCTGGGCTGCGGGGGCCTCAATCTCACGTAGCGTGTACGTAGGCTCCGGGGGGTGAAATGCCAGTTTGGCAATAATACGGTTCAGCCGCGGAGGGCAGCAAAAGATCGAACAAAGCCTCCTCCACGAGAGGCCGTACATCCTCAGAGAGGGGTGTTGGGCCCGGTCCTAACAGTCTGGACACTGGGCACTGATCTTATTAATTGTAAATATAACTGTAAATAAAATACAGAGAACAACTGAATTAACAGCTCTGATAAATACGCGACTTCTCACACTGATGTCTGAGAAGCAACTACTCTCTCTGAGTAACAGCCAAGTGGATAAGAGGTTATGACACAATTGTGACATCACAGACACTACCTGCCCCTGACCAGGGGATACGGAGCTCCCGCATGCAGTAACGTCTCGGTGAAGACGCCAGGGGCAAGTCTCCTGTGCATTTCTATACCGCTCCACCCCGCTGAGGCTCTGGTGTACATCATTTCCCTGGCTAACGGGACAGCACCAGGGAGCAGGAATCGAAAGCTCCTGCCCAGCGGTAACAGGTTCATTTACCATATTTTTATTTTTATTTGTACTTTTTTCAACATCCGTTTACACTGCTCATATTTGTTGAACAAACACACTTCAACCCGGGTCACGGGTATTATCCTGTGGGCATGCCACTGTGAGCTACATATCTGGAAATTATTCTGTAGCCGCACATTTAAGTGTGTACATATTGTTTCTTGTATAAATCCTGAGACTTTTGTGTTAACAGTGGCTAATTTTACGTTTCCAACCTGCACTTTAATTAAACACCAGGTGCTCGTATTTATCATACGGTTATACAACATTATTGTGATGTTTTAATAATTGTATTACACCCCCGGGAGGTTGTTGCATTGTATTTTATGTGCATTCTTATTAAATATTTTATACTATATGATTGTTAAGCGCCACTTGTTTTTTTTTTTTGTTTTTTTGTGGATTAAGGGATTGGCAATCCCCTTGTACAAGAGGCGGCTGACGATCATATTGCAGTCTCACTCACCTAAGCGCTTAGTGTATTTTCTGCCCCTGACCAGGGCTGCATTGTGACATCACAGACACTACCTGTACCTGACCAGGGCTGCATTGTGACATCACAGACACTACCTGTACCTGACCAGGGCTGCATTGTGAAATCACAGACACTACCTGCCCCTGACCAGGGCTGCATTGTGACATCACAGACACTACCTGCCCCTGACCAGGGCTGCATTGTGACATCACAGACGCTACCTGTACCTGAGCAGGGCTGCATTGTGACATCCAGGAACTTCATGACGGCTCTATTGCGGGAGGTCCCTAATACTAAGTATAAGTCCAGGGCATGAACCCCACAAAGTCGGCTCAGGCCCAACCACCCCAGGGCAGCATACCATTGAAATACTATAGTGTTAATATGTGTTAATAAGAAAGAAGCAGGAGCTATGTGTTAGAAATTGATACAAAAATGAGGGTGTTAGTAAAATATTTAAAAGAGTAGTATTAGTGGTAAAATAAGAATGTTACACAAGTGCTAAATAAATAATATGGCATGCTACCCCAAGGTAGCCCGGTCACACCAGACCTGCGGGGTACCCCAAGCTCAGCATCACCATCCACAGCGCACATCCCCTGTTTATACTCCTCCCCAATCACTACTTACCTAACATCACCAGACACCAATTCCCCCCATGTCCTGCACCCGTGTGTACCTGCCCTGTCTGCAGCATGAGCATAAAGTCACCAGATGTGTCTGTATTACACAGACTGTACCAGGCAGTATGTGTATTGTGCACCAGGGACCCTCTGAGTTCATTTTTAAACAATTCATTAATTGCTGATTCTAGTCCCTTCAAAAATGTAAAAAATAAATAAATACAGAAAAATGCTGCTTGTCAAAGTAATCACTTGCATTTACTACCCTGTAGCCTGTACTGTGCAGTGAGATACACCCAGTGCTGCAAGTATGGCGGTATTGGCTGACGGTCCGCGAGCTCTGATTGGCTAACAAACCGGCGCCTCGTTTGCTATTCCTGCCGCCAGAGACATTAAGGGGCAGGAGAGGCACTGTGGGGTAATATGTACTGGCACTCTAGGGCAATGTGTATCTGGCACTCTGGGGCAATGTGTATGTGACACTCTGGGGCAATCTGTACCTGACACTATGGGGCAATGTGTATCTGACACTCTGGGGCAATGTGCATCTGACACTCTGGGGTAATGTGTATCTGGCACTGTGGGGTAATGTGTATCTGGCACTCTGGGGCAATGTGTATCTGGCACTGTGGGGTAATGTGTATCTGGCACTCTGGGGCAATGTGTATCTGGCACTGTGGGGTAATGTGTATCTGACACTGTGGGGTAATGTGTTTGCAATGTGCATCTGACACTCTGGGGCAATGTGTATCTGGCACTGTGGGGTAATGTGTATCTGACACTCTGGGGCAATGTGCATCTGACACTCTGGGGCAATGTGTATCTGGCACTGTGGGGTAATGTGTATCTGACACTGTGGGGTAATGTGTTTCTGGCACTCTGGGGCAATGTGCATCTGACACACTCTGGGGCAATGTGCATCTGACACTCTGGGGCAATGTGTATCTGGCACTGTGGGGTAATGTGTGTCTGGCACTCTGGGGCAATGTGTATCTGACACTGTGGGGCAATGTGTATCTGACACTCTGGGGTAATGTGTATCTGACACTCTGGGGTAATGTGTTTCTGGCACTCTGGGGCAATGCGTATCTGGCACTGTGGGGTAATGTGCATCTGGCACTCTAGGGCAATGTGTATCTTGCACTCTGGGGCAATGTGCATCTGGCACTCTGGGGCAATATGTATCTGACACTCTGGGGCAATGTGTATCTGGCACTGTGGGGCAATGTGCATCTGGCACCATGGGGCATTTGTGCATCTGGCACCGTGGGGCATTTGTGTATCTGGCACTGTGGGGGCATATCAGGCACTGTAGGAGCATATCTTGCACGGTGGGGGTGTATCTGGCACTGTGGGATCATATGTGTATCTAGCGCAATTGGCGTCATTTATGCATCTGCTCCCCTATATGTGTATCACGCCATATTTTCATTGGCCACGCCCCATGTGGCATTTGGCCACCCCCATTTTTTTGGGCACGGTGTCAAAGTCGAAAAATATCATGATTCACATGCCTTGTACTAACCCCATGCACATGCCCGCTGCACGTGCACACGCTCTGCCGTGCGTGCTCATATTCGCACTTTGCGTAACAGTGCTTCTACGGCCGTGCGCTCTTGCGCGTGGTATGCGCATTTACGGTAGGGTTTGTGGGCATGTAGCGGACGACTCGATCGCAACATATTAACCTCATATAGTGCATTTTGTAGGTAATGTTTCCCTAGACAACGACAGCAAATATGTTTAGTTTAAGATGTTCCTGAACCGAGGGATTCCTCTTTACATGATAGGAAGGGTCAGGTAAAGGTTGGAAGGTGGTGTTTAGTATCCAGCTGTAGGGTATTTTGAGGGTAACATTTTGGTGTTAGTTAGGAAGGGATCGCTCGCTCCTGCGTATAGATATGTACAGTAGTATGTTTTGAGCATTAAATGTATTTACTGATAATTACACATGCGGCGGGAATCCGGAGGATGCCACCCACAAGAGCAGTTGAGGAAAGACACTGCCCACCTGTTCGAACCCACCTATGACCTTTCTTGTAATGAAAAGACACATCCCTTTGTCCAATGAACAATAAGGTTACAGTGGCCATTGTATTGTGAATGAATGTTGTGTATAAAAAGGCCACTGTTCCCTGACCGGCCAGTACTCCCTCTCATCAACAACTATCTACTTGATACTTGGAGGACTGGATCCGGGTTGCGCGTGCGAGTATTCTCACGTATGGTATGTTCTCTGTAGCCACTATTTATTTCTCTGTTATTCTGTTAGATTCTTATGTTAGCCTGTAGTGTATGAAGTGTATTGTTTATCTTTTAAATATATTTGTTTTCTACGGCAGTGTTGGAGCTGCTAAGGTTTTGAAACTAACTGGTTGTCTTATTCACATTTCTGCAAGGGGCTGTCTGAGCGTCTCAATAGCTACTATAACTCATGTTACCCCCGGATTAACCACGTTGATATTTTAAGTATTATAACCTTGGATAGCTTTTTCATTCAGAAATTTATCCATTCCTTTTTTAAATCCAATTACAGAGTCCACCATTACCACCTTCCCTGGCAGGGAATTCCACATCCTGATTGCCCTAACAGTGAAGAACCCTTTCCTCCGTTGCATTCAGAACTTTCTCTCCTCCAGTCGCAGCGAGTGCCCACATGTCCTAAACTGTGTTCTTTTAATAAATAATTCCTCTGATAACTCTTTGTGATGTCCGTTTACATATTTGAAGATATTAATAATATCTCCTCTTAGGCGCCTCTTTTCTAGTGTATACATATTCAGCCTAGTAAGTCTTTCCTTATAGTCCAGTCCTTCTAGGCCTTTAATCAATTTAGTAGCTCGCCTTTGAACACTTTTGAGTTCACTGATGTCTTTTTTATACAATGGTGCCCAAAACTGAACACAATATTCCAGGATGTACCAATGCCTTATACAGCGGCATGATTACATCCAAGTCCCTTGTCTCAATTCCCCTTTTTATGCATGCTAGCACCTTACTTGCCTTCTTTACTGCGTTTTGACATTGTGTACGGTTATTAAGCCTATTATCATGAATACCCCCAAATATTTTTCCAACTCTGTTTCCCCTAGGCGTTCCCCATTTAATATGTAGGATGCAAGTTTGTTTTTAGTCCCAAAATGCATAACCTTGCATTTGTCTGTATTGAACCTCATTTTCCATTTAGACACCCAGAGTTCAAGTTTAGATAGATCATTCTGCAAGGACTCCACATCCAATTCTGAATTAATTACCTTACACAGTTTAGTATCATCTGCAAAGATTGACAGTGTGCTTTCCAGGTCTATTTCTAGGTCATTGATAAATATGTTGAACAGTAGTGGTCCGAGTACGGACCCTTGTGGTATTTTGCTGACTACTGGGGACCAGGTTGAGGACTTCCCGTTGACCACTACTCGCTGTAACCTGCTATCCAACCAGCTGCTTATCCATGTGCAAATAGTTTTTCCTAGGCCAATCTCCTTTAATTTGATCATCAGTCTCCTGTGAGGAACTGTATTGAAGGCTTTTGCAAAATCTAGGAAGACCACATCCACTGCTTTTCCTCGATCAAGATTATTGCTCACTTCCTCGTAGAAGCTAATTAAGTTAGTCTGACATGACCTGTCCCTTACAAACCCATGCTGGTTCTTGCTAATAATCCTAGCGGACTAGATACTCCTGTATGACGTCCCTTAGAATTCCTTCCAATATTTTCCCCACTACAGATGTTAAACTAACTGGTCTGTAGTTTCCCGGGGGATTTTTGGATCCCTTTTTAAATAATGGCACTACCTCAGCTATATGCCAATCCTTCGGTACCATGCCTGATCTAATTGAACTATTGAAAATTAAGAATAGGGGTCGTGCTAGTTGTGAATTAAGCTCCATAAGAACCCTCGGGTGAAGTACATCAGGACCAGGTGATTTATTAATCTTAATTTTGCTTAGTCTCTCCCGGACTACTTCTTCGCTTAAACAAGTATCTAACCATGAGTCATTACAGTCACAATTGTTATGCTCTACTCCCACCATCAGTTCTTCACTGGTGAATACTGATGAAAAGAATTTGTTCAGTATTTCCGCTTTTATTTCATCATCATTTATCAATTCTCCTAATTCATCTTTTAATGGACCTATATTCTCCTTTTTTAACCTTTTACCATTTATGTATTTAAAAAACTTTTTAGGATTGGTTTTACTCTCTATAGCAATTTGCTTTTCATTTTCCATTTTAGCTGCTCTTATTGCTTTTTTGCATTTCTTATTACACTCCTTGTAATACTTGAAAGACTCCTCCTTTCCATTAGATTTAAATGCTTTGAAAGCACGCCTTTTTTTATCCATTTCTGCCTTTACCTTCTTGTTAAGCTACATCGGTTTGAGTTTAATACTCCTGCATTTACTGCCCATGGGAATAAAGTTATGAATATTGCTATCCAGCAACCCTTTTACCACATTTCCAAAGTGTTCTTGTTATTAAACAGAACCTCCCACTCTATGTCGTTAAGTGCACATCTAAGCGTACTGAAATTAGCCTTCCTAAAGTTAAAAGTTTTGGTGGAATCCCTGTAGCTATGTTTCCTGAAACTGATGTCGAATGTGATCATATAGTGATCACTGTTACCCAAAGTCTCCCCAACTTTAGTGTTTGATATAATGTCCACATTATTAGTAATTACTAGATCCAGGGTAATTTTACCCCTAGTTGGGTCCTCGACTAATTGAGACAAGTAGTGATCCCTAAACATATTTAAGTACCTGCTGCCCCTCGCTTTAGCACATGAATCGTTACTCCAGTTTATATCCGGGTAATTAAAATCCCCAATGACAAGGATGTCCCCCAATCCCACAGCCGTTTTGATTTGCTGCAATAGTTGTTCTTCCTCATGTATGCTAATATCCGGCTGTTTGTAGCACGTGCCTATGACTAGTTTTTTTGCATCAATTCCCCCACTTGAGATTTCTACCCATAGTGACTCCACATTATCGCCAGTCTCCTCATAGATAACCTCCTTTAGGTATGGTTTAAGTGATGGTTTAACATAAAGACATACACCTCCTCCTCTTTTGTTAGCCCTGTCCCTCCTAAAAAGAGAATACCCCTCCAAGTTAGCAACCCAGTCGTGAGAGTCATCCCACCATGTTTCCATAATACCTATACTGTAATACTCAGCCTTTGATGCTAACAATTCCAATTCCCCCATTTTACCTGCTAGACTTCTTGCGTTTGCAAGCATACATTTTAGTTTATTGGTTCCTTTATTTGTTTGTTTTCCTAAAGATATCCCATCCTGGTTAACTAGTGCATCCGTAGAGTTACTGATACAGACTGTCCTTCTCACTCCCTCTTCAACCCCACCGTACTTAGTATTGCCCACCTTACTTTTCTCTTTGGTCAACCCAATGTTCCCGTCTAAAATCACCGCCCTGACATAAGTATTTTCCCTTAAGTCCCGTACAACATTTTCTATAGTCTGTAATGATGATACATAATTGTTATTATTTAATGCTTTAGCAATACCTTTCTTAACACCCTTAATAGAACTCATGTAAATACCCTTACCGGCTGCATTTTCCCTCCCCCCTTCTCCACCCCCATTTATCTTACTACCACCTACCTACTATGCTCGCTGCATGACCCATAGTTTCTAGCTAAACCCTTCCCCCAGGCTCCTAGTTTAAAAGCCCCTCCAACCTACTAACCATCCTACCCCCCAGCACCGCAGCCCCATCCTCATTCAGGTGCAATCCGTCACGAGAAAAAAAGATGGCGCCTGACTGAGAAGTCCGCCCAGTGTTCCAAGAACACAAACTGCTCATTCCTACACCAGTCTCTAAGCCACACATTTACCTCCCTAATCTCTCTCTGTCTCCCTGGGCTAGCGCGTGGCACTGGTAATATTTCGGAGAAAATTACCTTAGATGTCCTTTTTTTTTAGTTTCTGGCCTAAGTCCCTATAATCTTTCTTAAGAACATAATACCTACCACTAACTTTGTCGTTGGTGCCAACGTGCACCAAGACTGCCGGGTCTTTCCCAGCCCCTCCCAACAATCTATCTACCCGGTCCGCGATGTGCCGTACCCGAGCACCCGGGAGACAACAGACCGTACGGCAATCACGGCCCCGGTAGCATATTGCCCTATCTGCATTCCTAATGATAGAGTCCCCTACCACCACCATCTGCCTGGGCGCCTCTCTAGATTTCATCCCATCTGAGCCAGAGGGACCACTCCTCCGGTTGCTAGAGTGAGCAGTCTCCTCCAGCTCCGTCATTTCGTCGCTATCATCCACCGAATCTTCGTCCAATCGGGCAAATTTGTTTGGGTTTGATAGATCCGAGATGTCGTGCCTCCCCCTCTTTTTCTCCCTTCTAACAGTGACCCAACTGCCTACCTGATTTTCCTCGTCTACCAGTGACCCCTGCTGCAACGCCTCCACTTCACTCGAGATTGTAAATATCTCTCAGTCGTGTAAGGGACTGCTCTAGATCAGTTATGTCGAAGTCAAAAATATTACATAGAGAGAACATACAGACTCCACACATTATAAGTCGCTATGCTTGCAAATACGCACAGCGAGTACAGCAATATATGGTAACATACGCATTTACACAGACATGCTACAGAGATAGATTCAACACATATTTCACACAGCACATAATGATAACATATCAAGCGCCAGACATCATAATGATTTAAAATTATATAATGGAGTAACGTCATGTATGTGTATTATTGGAGCAGAGCAAGACAGACATATCGTTTTTGGTATTACAGTAACCAGATTAATGTGTAGATTCATTTGATACTTGTTATTAAGTTGTAGGACATTGCAACAAGTAGTTATGATTAAATGTATGAAAGCTAAAGTCACTCTTATTAGAACATGGACATTCCAAGCAGTTGATGGACAGGAAACTCAAGCCAGCCCTTTTGATGTCTTCAAGGCTGAACTTTGTTAGCATACGAACAGACCAGTGACTCATCATGAATGACAAAGTTCCCTCCCTTAGACTAGATGTGTGCACTCCCCCAAACTAGATAGCACATTGCTGATCAGACACACAGGAGTTGCTGTTTTGTCCCAGATGATGGTGGAGATGTTGCCAGATCAGTTCCTGTATTTATTTGCTGAGAGAGATATATGGAGCGGAGGATGCATTGAGGGAATGGTATTGTATGCTGGCCTGTAACTGTATGTGTTTGATTTAGTTTGTATTAACTGCTTACTGTATAAATTGTAACCATGTAAATATATATATATATATACTGTACATTGTGATATATTGAATACATAAACTTTTAATAACAAATATATGCATCAATGAGCTTTGGAACTCAGACAATGTGTGGGTGTATTCTTTTCTCTTAAGGGATGTAGTGTTTTGAGACGTACAGCGCACTTTTATCGTATATGGTAATAAGATGCGCCTGGCGTCTGCAGTATATATTAGAGCGGGCATTTTAAATATTTGTTAGGAAAGCAGTTTGGTATTTACATATGGGGGCTGCATCCGTGATATCACAGTCTTAATGATGCACTGTACATTACAAACGCGATGCTGTGGTCGATCAGCTAATGGTGGACGCATCGTAACGCTGACAAATCATATCTGTGTGTTCTGTTGTGTTATCAGTAAGCCGCTGATATGAAATTCAAGGGACAATGTGTTTCCCATAATATTTAAGATGCTAAAGCGTATTTTTATTGTTGCAAAACAAAGTTCAAATAAGTCATATTGTGTTTGATTCAGATTGGATTGTTTATCTGTTAAGTAGATTTAAAAGTACATTTAAAAGTTGCTACATAGCCTTGATATAGCTTTTTTTTAAAACTCAGGCCTAAAGTAACTTCTGGTGCTTGTATAATTTGTGATTTCTTTGTGACAAAGGAGCCGCATGGTTTTTCCTCCATTTTGGCCTAACCACATGGCCTGTCCACCATCTTGTGTAAACCTCATGGATGTGGAAGGAGGAGGAGCAGTGGCCATTTTAGGAAGGTCACTTTCTAAATAGCTGATTTTCAGTGTGCTCAGAACAATCAGTTTCCATTGTCACATCCAGCAACATTTATGAGTTACCAATGCATTTATTTAACCCATGCCATAGTCAATTACAAATAGTTTCAATTGAGCCTAGTGAGAGTAAATGGTGAGATAAGTGAATTTTTTTTCCTTGTCTGTGAAAAAGAAAAAGAAAAAAAAAAGTGTTTTCTTTTTCTTTTTCTTCCAAGACTTGTGGAGGATAGCCATTGAAATGCAAAATAACCGTGTAACTACTTTTTTTAGTAGTGAAAAGCAAATATCTTTGATATGAAAATTAGAGGCAGTGAAGAGGTAAGGTGTCTCATAGAAGGCCAGTAAATGATATATATATATATATATATATATATATATATATATATAATATTATTATAATTATGTGTATATTTATATCAGTGTATGTTCTGCAAGATAGCGATCCAATCTGAATCATATCATTTAAATTATAATTATTTCAGTCATTATAGATCTGTGTGAAATCGGATACATTTGTTTGCTACACAGATACATTTGAAATAAATGTATTTAAGGGAGTAATTATAAAGACATGAAACACATTTCTGACTTGGTTGTTAAGGTTTATACAGAAAAAAAACTGGGTGTTGTGTTAAGTGAGCGATTATAGTTAGTATTGCTCACATTTATAGAGACTGTGTGGTTTGTTGAATTGCGGACGTACGTTGTACACATGTACACCGTACCGGACAAAGTACAGGGTCGCACACGCGGCGTAAATGACACGCTGGTCGCATGATTACGCAAGGTTGTGTAGGAGTGCGGACGCTAAGTACAAAGCACACGACATTTGTCCAATTAAGGTGGGATAGTAGACATTTAATACAATAGCACATAACTATCCGATTTCAAAAGCACTAAAATTTAGTTTAAAAACTGTAAGCACATCTGGAATAAAGCTACTGACCTAAAGGGAGTAAACAATTTTCTGTATAGAAAAGAAAAACAAGGTGTATTTGAGTGAGTGAAAGCGGAGTGAGAGGATTTGAACCCCGGAAATTCGGGTCCCGTGGGTACACCAAGTGAGTGGAGACTTGGTGGCGTGAGGCGGCTGACTCACGTTAATAAAGGTAGACATAATACGCAAATCGTGAGGTGATTTGTAGAGGAGTGTGATATAGAATTGTGCATTGTGCAGAAGTATAAAAATTGTGAATTGAAGTTTAAAGGTTTTGTATTACACTCCGGCTGAGGTTTCGCAGCTTGTGATTCGATTCCAGTGGTCGTAGGGCGGATAGGTAACAAGTACCTATACGCTGTGCGATTGGACCGCATGTTTGTGGGTGCGATACATAGCGCAACTTGATACCCCTTTTACGAGTTTTTGCGTAAAATTGCGGTATCATTAGAGCTGTGTAGAGCATACGCAAGAGTGATTTGTGTAAGTCAAAAAAGGAAGTTTTTGCTGGTCTCTCTCAGAAAAATCTTCAATGGCGGATATTCGCTGGAAAAGTTAAGTTACTCCTAAAACTTCCAGTGAATAGAAGCTAGTTAGGGCCTCACTGCGTACAGGGTGGTCACTATTGGAGTGAGTCGTGGTACGTCAGCAGAGAAGGAGCGAGTGAAAGCGCTAGGTGTCTTTCACCGTCTATTTGCGGTGTGCATTGGGGATTGTGTTTATTGGCAAAAAGTCCGCGATGGGATCCAATTGCACAAGCAGTGGGCGTTTGGTAGCTATAGTTCAGGCAGAAGAGTTGGGACCGAGAAGGTCAGAATTGCGGCCGAGTGGGTCAGCAAGGTTTATTATGTGTGAAAAATATGGTTCACACACGGAGGCTTTTTGCAATGAGTGGGTACGTATGACTGTGGAAGATAGGGCCCCATTCCCAAAGATGGGTAGCTTTGAATCAGAGGTGTTACAGAACGTAAAGATTAAAATATGTCTGATTAAATTCAGAAAACAAAGGGTCAGACATACAAATTGTTTAAACCTGTGGCAGCAAGAAGGGTTGGTGAGTTTGATCCTAAGGTATTGCAGGTGGTATGTCTAACCAAAGTCATATAAGACAAGAATGGAAATATAAGAACTGTTTGAACTTGTAGCAACAATAAACAAGTAGGAAGAAAAAGAGAAAGCAAGTACACCGCCATATGTAGATGTGGAAGCAGTTACGGCCAGCATACAAACTATAGGAAATAATAAATATTTGAAAAATATGACTGTAACCTATATATGTACTAATGAATGTTGAAGTTTTATTTAGGAGGAGAAGGCGACCTGATTGGTTTCAGCCATCTCTCATGCACTCAGAGGAGTATCCAACCGGTAAAAGAAGAGTAGTAGCCTGCGGGGGAAGTGGCTGAGACCAGTGGAACTGGTAAGTATGGTATCATTCGTGTACATATATAGTAAAACCCAAAAATAAAATAAAAATCAAGAAATTAACGTCAGAAATGGAGAAAAACCTGTCCGCACATTTGTAGTTGCCAGTAGGAAAGTGGACAGAGACAGGGTAACCCCCGGGTATTTCTTTTAGTTACCATATAAGAAGTATTCATTCCTGGTAATGCCCCTAGTCAAGATGAGCTCGGAAATGTTTGTTGGACCATGTACAGACCCTTAATACGGGATGAGAAGGATTGAATGAATACTTCGCATGACCTAGAAGCTTGTTAAAAAAAATTTTTTTTTTTGTCTTTTGCAGTACTAGAAAACTCTCCATCTGGATAAGATCACTGGTAAACACTAATTCGGCAAATGGGAGGTAGCTGTCTCTGTGCTAATGGACGGGCTCAATAAGGCATGGAGGGTCATGGTGCAGACTTCTTTGCCAAATTGGAAAGGGGTCACAGTAACTAATCTTAGAGAGTGTGCTATTGAACATCACAAGAATAGTGCTAGGCGCAGAGAACAACAGGTGGAGAGGTTGAGGACGGTAAGTATACAGGCACATACAGGAAAGACCCATCAGTCCAAACCCCAGATCCCTAATGGTAAGTCAAGGTCAATAATATGTTACACTTGTAGGAAGGAAGGGCATTTTGCCAGAGATTGTTGGAGTAGTAGGACACATAGTCAATATAGACCCCCTAGACAGAAAACACAAGCCACATTATTAAACACATAGACGGGACCAAGGGACATATAGTAAGGAATCATAATCCATATAGAAAACACAGATTCGGCTAATGGGAAGAACAAAATAAATGCAACATTACCCTTTGACAAAACTTGCTGGGGTTAAGATGGGGCCTCTAAACTTTTGCTTCTTTTTCCTAGCAGAAATGGCCCCTGATTAACTTAACAGGAGCTTTGTTAGATATGATATACATATAATGTGCTCCAGCTCAGGAAGTACAAAGTATGTTAGACACCCACAAAGACTAATGTTACATTTCACTGTTCTAGATGCATGTCCATCACAGGTAGAGGAAATTATCTCACAGATACCGGGTTCCCTATGAACTCAGTGGCAAACGCAGGATTTCTAGAGGGGAGTTTCCAAATGCAGTCCACAATTTCCCACTCTGTAGAAAATTTGAGCAAATGCGGGAGTCTGGGGAAGCGGTAGAAGAACCTAATAAAGACCCTGGACATTAATGCAAACATTGGTCTACAGTATTTATACACTCGATAGTGTGCGGAATACAGTATTAATAATTATCGCTATAGATGGTTTATAGTATAGGCTGTATCAAACATATATAACTAATAAGATAAGTGGTCAGGAAAAGGTTAAATATACTTTAATAAATAAATACACAAACATAATAGAACCAGTGCTGTACGTTCTAAGCACACATTCTACCACTTGATGGTAAAGCTCCTGTCTCATTTTCCTGGTAGCTACTCTCTGGTCCAGTGCACTGATTGAGGATTTAGATCCACACACACAAACTTGGTAGAAGAAGCTGCTACCACTGGGCATGTGCAATAGTACTGCTCTGTCCCTTAAACTGCATGATGTGTCGGCAGCTCTAGTAATCATATTATATATCATTACTATTGACATAATTTGTGCGACTTGCCTATGCGGGGTTTCCGGGCAACCGGAACCCCCCCCCCCCCCCCCCCCCCTGCGTTTGCCTATGGGACTTAGGATGGACAGGACACTGAATTGATGGCTGGGATAGTCCCAATAGCGATACGACAAACACAGATTTCTCCTTCATCCACTAGGGGCCACTGGAGCGTAGTTACAATGGGGAAATAGTAGGTAGTAATTGGGAGCTGGCACTTTAAAATTCTAACACTGAGGCTAGCTCCTCCCCTACTATCTCCCCTCCAAGCCAGTCTTAGTTTAGTGCCCGAGGTGAGCTGGTTCACTTGGGTTTAGCTGAAGAAATTTTTATTTTTTCTTTATTATTTTATTTTTCTTTCTTCCACACAGAGACTGGCAGCTCTGCCACTGCCAGTCTGCACCGCGGGAGCTGCCGGCGGGGTCCCATCGCAGCTGCGTGCGGCTCGGGATGGGCCCCGGCTGAGGGAGACACTGAGCTCTCCTGAGTTGGCCGGACACCGCTGCGTGCGGCGCGTGTCGGGGCCACTCCTCCAGCAGAAGATTCCGGCAGCATGGCAGCGGTGAGTATAAGTGAGGACACCGCTGCGTGCGGCGCGTGTCGGGGCCGCTCCACCAGAGCGGTAAGTCTAAAAAGGGGCCGGACACCGCTGCGTGCGGCGCGTGTCGGGGCCGTTCTGTCGAGCAGTATAACGACGCCTGACGGAACTACAGGACAGCGGTGAGTACAATCTCCCCCCTCCTCCAGACTGATTTATTATTTTATACTGTCAGTTTTTAGTGACATTATGTGGTGGTTGGTTGGCTCCCCTGTACTCCCCAGTCATAGACAGGCTGGAGGGTATCAGATGTGCACTTGGTATTTTTACAGAGCTTCACCCCGCTCTGTAAGCGGGCTCAGCGCTCTCCACTCCCCGGCTGCAGCAGACGGGCAGCCGGGTGATACATCCCGCTTATTTTTCACTCAAAAATTGAAAAGGGGGCGGAGCTAACTCCTGCTCCGTACGGCGGGCTAGGCGCTCTTCGCTCCCCGGCCGCAGCATACAGGCGGCCGGGGAGATACAGGGCGCTTCCCGCTTAGTGATCATAGCGGGTTTTTCAGTTTAAATTTGGCGCCGAAGTGGGGGGCGGAGCTAACTCCCGCGCTGTATGGCGGGCTCAATCCTCCGCTCTCCGGCCGCTACAGCAGCGCTTACATCCTCCGCTCCCCAGCCGCTACAGCAGCGCTTCCAGGTCCTCCCAGCACTTCCGCTCTCCGGCCCGCTCTAGCAGTACCCCAGCCGCTACAGCGCCGATTACGGGCCTCCGCTCCCTGGCCGCTGCAATGAAGGTAACGGTGGGGGTGAAGCTTGTTCCCGCTTTGCTCAGTGGGCTCCCGGCGGCGGCTCCCAGCGCTCATTGTCAGACAGCAGAGCCTGTCTTAGGGGGATTTTAGTTTTTTTCTGTGCAGTGCTGACATGTTTATTTTGTCTCACCTTGGCTACATTCCTCCCGGCGGGGGAGTCCTCTGCCAGACATTTCATAAAGGCTGTAGATCAGGAAACCTGCTCTATAACGGACATTAATGATTAAAATCTAGTATGCAATATTTATTTACCCTACAGTATTTCACATAGACAGTATTTATCTACCCTGTTGGGTTCACTGTGTGAGGGTGTGGGTATATGTGTATATATATGTATGTATACATATATCTATATGTGTGTGTATATCTATATATATATATATATATATATATATATGTATGCATACAATACCATATGTAGGGGGTAAAACCATCTTCCGCAATGTTTTATAATAACAAAATACCGAAAACATCTGGTGCACCTAAAATAGCGGTGCACTATGGCCCTCATTCCGAGTTGATCGGTCGCAAGGCGAATTTAGCAGAGTTACACACGCTAAGCCGCCGCCTACTGGGAGTGAATCTTAGCTTCTTAAAATTGCGACCGATGTATTCGCAATATTGCGATTACTAACTACTTAGCAGTTTCAGAGTAGCTCCAGACTTACTCTGCCTGTGCGATCAGTTCAGTGCTTGTCGTTCCTGGTTGACGTCACAAACACACCCAGCGTTCGCCCAGGCACTCCCACCGTTTCTCCGGCCACTCCTGCGTTTTTTCCGGAAACGGTAGCGTTTTCAGCCACACGCCCCTGAAACGCCGTGTTTCCGCCCAGTAACACCCATTTCCTGTCAATCACATTACGTTCGCCGGAGCGAAGAAAAAGCCGTGAGTAAAAATACTTTCTTCATAGTAAAGTTACTTGGCGCAGTCACAGTGCGAACATTGCGCATGCGTACTAAGCGGATTTTCACTGCGATGCGATGAAAAATACCGAGCGAACAACTCGGAATGAGGGCCTATATACAGGCGGGGTGTTACCT
Source organism: Pseudophryne corroboree (assembly GCF_028390025.1). Taxonomy (NCBI): domain Eukaryota; kingdom Metazoa; phylum Chordata; class Amphibia; order Anura; family Myobatrachidae; genus Pseudophryne; species Pseudophryne corroboree. Next base: position 398,066,779 of record NC_086450.1, on the reverse strand, counting down.
TCCCTTTATTATTCCTTGGTGTCACTGGGTACTAATGATATTGGTAATTCGGGGAATGTGTATATATCAGACAGTAAACACCCAACCACAGAGGCCTGGGTCCAAGTACCTCCACAGATACTTTAAGGCATCAGACAAATAGCGCTGCGGCTCAGTACGCTAGTAGCGGGTATCTGAACAGGAAGACCAGGGTTGGAATTCAATACAAAAAAAAAAAAATTTAAAGGGAGCTCCTATAGCCTAGTGGCTAAGGCTCCCTTTCCACAGCGCAGCGCTACTGGTTCAAGTCTCCGCTGCTCCAGAAAGTTTATTTGAATCGTGTCGGTCACTACACATTATAGTGCAGACCTTACATAGGGCTCGGTTTATTTAACCAACCTTTTCTCCTTTCGTTTGTCTCACCTGGGATAGTCAAAAAGAATACCCTCTTAGGTGCGAAGTATACTGTGGAGCCATCTGCTTAGCCCTCCACGCACCTGCAGGACACTCCTGTTTGAACGGCTCAGATTATACAGGTAATGTCACTGTTAACCAGAGACCTTGTACGTCATTTCCCCTCTCTAGGTTTCTAAATGAACCTTGATAACCTTCCATGTTACACGACTCGGCGGTGGAAAGGCCTCTCGGGGAGGAGGCGAGAAATGTCCAGGATACGGAGGATGTCTGTTTTCGGTGTAGTCTGAACCTGTGTCTCAGAATATCCAGGTGCATTATACAGCAGTTGGTCTGATACTGCAAATAAGGAAGGCGGACACGTCAGGTCCATCAGATTCGACGCCGATCACAAAATGGTCCAGTTTCGGATGGGCTGAGCAGGCTCCGGTAGGCGGCTTACAGACACCCGAATACACAATTTCAGGTATCAAACAATGTTGGTTTTCCTAGCCTTTCCCCGCAGACGGAAAGAAATGGCATCAGAACCTCTCCAGGTATACCCCTCAATGTATCACCGGTCCAACAGGCTGCTGTTTTCCTGAGGCAACATTGCTCAGGTATCCATCGAAACATATATACGGCAGTGGGGTTCTACCTTGTCCGGAGCAGGTAGGTTGTGGAACAATTATCCTCTAGGTTACAGGATATTTCGCATCAGGATCAATTGATGCTTTGGGACAGATCAGAATCAGGATTCTGCTTTTATGTTCTTTTGAAGTCTCCACGTCTGCAGACTTGGAACCGGCATTTTCGCTGGGACTGTCTTAACCAGACGACCTCTGGGGCTGCGACAGTGACAGGTGAACATGAAATCCTACGGGGCAGATGGTTCAGGGGAAGGATCTTTCTGCGGGATTTCTTGAACCATTGGAGGTAAGTCCACTTTTCTTTCTCCTACTACTGCCCCAGCTCCAAGACGGACCTTTACCGGTCTTTCCTTTACATCTTTCCGTGCCCATTCAGGTTTCCGACTCCACACGGGCGATATCTCCGTCGTCAGGGGATCTCAGGGTAACAGGCTGAAGCAGAGGTTCAGCATCCTCGGTCCAGTCTGATTTTAGGTCATCCTATACACCCCCTACAGGTTAGACCTTCCTACAACCTGGAGGGTCCCAGGCTAGGCGCAGGTCGGTGGTCCTACGGGGAGAACTGAGAAGGCTTGGGCGGTTACAGACTAGATTTTGGAGTACAGCCGTCTCAGGAGTCCTTCGGCATGGGTCGGCCGATTACAATGACAAGAGAGTCTTAATGCAGGCGGCGCTCCATATGCTTCTAACCGCAAAGGGCGTTGATCCCGGTTTTTCACATATCATTTGAATCGGGACAGTTCTCAGGCCTTTGTTTTTCTTTTCGTTCCGAAGCCAGTTGGCTCGTCCAGGCCTATTATTGGCCTTAGAATCCTTTCAGTCTGTGATTGCTAGTTTTAAACAAAAAAGGGGGTTTTACGCGTCCCTTGTCTTCAGGGATGTCTGTTTACTCATTTCCGTTGGGTATTTCCTCATCAGGCTTTTCTCAGTTTCGCATTACATCTCTCTTCCGCTCCCACAGGGTTCAGGAAGATCACAGAATAACTCTTTTTCACGGGCAGGAAGTAACGTTTGTTCCCTAATGGGACAATCTACTGCTACAATCCCACTCTGTACATTAGATGGCTTCTGAATATCCGGAGGATCCAGGAGCTTCTGGTTCGACATGGATCCAATTTATGTTCCTCGTAGTCTTTTCTCAACACGGTCCGTCAGAGGATTTTTCCTTCCTCGGCACCAGGTACTTTATTTCTTAAGTCAGGTTGCGACGCAATGAATGGTCGCCTACATTCCCCTCTGAGCGAAGGACAACAATCTTCTTTCCAGGTCAAGCTGCCAGGTCAGACTCCCGGGTGAGGGGACATTTCCCGGAGTTTTGTCAGCTGGTCCGCTGTTGGCGGAGATTTCGGATCGACCTCAGGGCGTTCTGTCTGACTCTTTAACCCTTCACTACTCTCGGACGTGAGCTCTGGCGGCAGTAGCCGAGGAGGCCCTAAGGGCTCCTGGGAGTTTTGGGTTTTTCTATACTGCCTCCTTTTTTATTCCTACCTCACTTTCGGTAACACAGGACGGGAATATGCGCGCTAGTCCTCTCGGTGGCTCCGGTTGGGCCACGCATGGCTTGAGGATACATCTACACCTGTTGTCAGTACAGGAGCCTTGGCTCCTACCTCGACTAGACTGTCTACTTCAACAGGGTCCTTTTCTTTGTTCATCTTAAACTGGTTTCGTTTAACCGTGTGACTGTTCATGAGACCTCAGAAGGGAGGAGTTTCCTAGTTCGGTTATGCCTACTGGGCCCCGATTTCAGAAGTCTGTTACCTCTTCTCGCTTTTGCCACTTTTGGAATAGTGAGGATAAAAGGGGTTTTCCCCTTCTTTCAGTTACCATTCAGCCGTCATCTTTGGTTTCTCTAAGAGGTTTTGCTCGGCTGCGCTTCGGACTCTCTTTCAAGGAGTACTCTATTGGCAACTCCCCGGCTGAGTTTCGGCCTCAGCGGTCGTTTCTTCCAGAGGGGATGTCCATTTTTCATATAAATCTGACACTAGTGTTTTTCGGTCCTCTTTGAATGTTGTCAGGGCTCGCCGACTCTCTCTACAGAGGGCTTAGGCTATTCGACGACGTGTTTTCTTCTTTGTTCTGTACGATGCTCCCGTACTAAATAGCCGGGGTCCCAGCATACGCTGGGCCGTTGGATACATCTGACCATCAGATAGTCTTCTTGGCGGTTGCTCGGGAGCCTCCGTTTTCCATTTCAGCGCTCTTTACGCACGTTGTGGGACCTTCGTGGGCGGCTGCCCGTGGGGTCGCCATGAATACTTTGTCGGGCGGCTACTTGGTCGGACCGACATTCGTTTTGTCAAATTCTACACGTTTCACACTTTCGCGGCCTCTGCATCACAGTTTGGCCAAGCGGTTTTCCAGGACTCTCAGCGCGCTCCCACCCGTTTTGGGAGCTCTGGGACGTCCCCATTGTAACTACGCTCCAGTGGCCCCTAGTGGATGAAGGAGAAATCAGGATTTTGGTACTTACCGATAAATCCCTTTCTCCGATTCCACAGGGGCCACTGGACGCCCGCCCAGCGCTGTTCCTCCTTGTTTTTTGCTTAACGGTTTGCAGATCACCATATGACTGCTTGTTGTGTTCGGGCTAGCCTGTTTTTCGTCAGGTTCTGTTCCAGGTTTGGTTTGTGTTCTCCTGGTTTACAGGGCGTCATTAACCTCCTCTACCTTAAGGTTTGTTTATTCCAGCTCTCCTCGGACACAGTTTTACGTAGACTGGCTTGGAGGGGAGATAGTAGGGGAGGAGCTAGCCTCAGTGTTAGAATTTTAAAGTGCCATCTCCCAATTACTACCTACTATTTCCCCATTGTAACTACGCTCCAGTGGCCCCTGTGGAATCGGAGAAAGGGATTTATCGGTAAGTACCAAAATCCTGATTTTTTTTTTAAGGGGAGTAGACCAAGTAGAGAATCACTTCCCCGTAGTGCCCAATCCAGTTGTCAAATTTTTATGAAATCTTCTCCACCTCTACAAACTCATCTGTCACCAACCTCTATTCTGTTTCTCTATAGTTTCCTCTTCATCTTTTGCGTTCACACAGGGTTGTACAATACATGGACCCAATTACAGTTCAAACTCCACATGCCTAGGTCCTTCAGAGTTTCTGCCCAAACCCAGTATATCCCAACAGCAGGATGACACCAGTATTACTGCAGTGTGCCTTGTCATGCACAAAGGGTGGAGGAAGGATGAGAATACTGGTGAAGGGAAATTTTGTAGAGATAGATTATATGCCTGTTGGTGAATGGCAAACCTGACATTTTCTTTTTCATTTTCTCCTACTTTCTCTCCTCTAGAGATGTTTTTTTTTTTGAGTTATGCTCATGATACTCTACATTGCAAACACACAACGACTTCGTACAGTTAACACCCTTTAGGAATTATTGTTATGTATTGGTGTGCACTGATGTTTTCTCAAACTGGGTAGAGGCATTTCCTGCTGCCACGGATGCTGCTGTGTTTACCGCAAAGAAAAAACTGCGCAGAAATTTGTGTGTAGATAATGGTACCCCTAAAAGTCGGAGCAAAGCTTTAAATTGTACTATTGTGATCATAGATACTGCCACTAGTATTATGTAGCATCGGAACCACTCCCAGATCTTCACTTAATGAATCACCCTCTTTGAAATTTGTTTTTATTTTGGTTTTGGTATTTGTGTCTTTTTGTTTTTTTTGGAAGACAACCTCATGTCATGATTGATCCACACAATGATCAGAAATACACCAATGAGGTGACAGTACAGTACCTTATTTAGATGAGCCAGCATTTGAGAACTTGACAAAAGAACTTGAAACTGTTGATTGCTGGTATGCCAAATACTAACTGTCTTGATTGTGATCCAAGAGACTGTGTGATTGTTCTTACACTCAGGTTGCCTAATAGACAGGTGGGAAGGACCGTATCAAGTTTTGTTGACAGCACTATCCCAGTGAAAGTAGCCGAGAGAGAAACTTGGGTTCACGATTCCCATTGCAGGAAAGTCGGTAGTCCGGAAGGAACTCATAAATGGAGTGAGATCGCAAAGGTATCACCAGAGAGTCTGTTCCGTGAAGACTGAGAGGCAGCACTGTTGAACACTACCTGAGCATGCTAAGGAATCACAGAAAGACCAGTCATTGTAATTGATTTGCTATGGACAAGAGTTGTTTTGTTCTATTTCTCTTTTCTCTCTTTCCCGCTGACAAACATTTTTTTTCAGGACATTCTATTTTTGCGAGGCTTTTCATGAGGAGTCGAGTGTGGGACTGGAACTGGAACTGGAGGAAGGAGTGATTTCCTTATAGGATCCCAGGATTAGCCGACCAGTTTGTTAAAGCCAGAGAATAATCAAAGGTCTAGTAGTTACAGAGTTCGGAGGTAACGTGATAGGCTATTGTCTGAGGAATACTGTATTTTGTAGTTATTGGGACCCCATATTTGAAGATAAGAGCATCTAGAGATGTCAATCTAGCAATAAGGTGACAGACATCCCTTGAGTGATTACCACTCACTAGTGGGTAAAGGTCTTAAACCAAATGGAATGTTGGATGTGCTCACAGGTACCTCTAAGACGAAAAGATGCAGGATTAGTGCCATATTTTTTTTTTAGAGTTAGCTGAGGTACTTGAATTACACGGAAGGGGGAGGGGACCGGTGGACAAAGAATATAATATAACTATACCCCCTAGCCTTAAGATCCACCAGTACCATAGATAAATCCTTGGTATGTTTAAATCTCACCAATTTCAGGAAATTGGGAGGTAATCAGGAACAATCAGCCAATGGCTATTCACACATTGCAGATAAAGAGCTCATAAATATATGTGGAAGAAAGGTTTATGAGTGGCTCTCCCTGAACTCCGAAGGTTTATGTTATTTAGGAAGGACACTACTTATAACCCTTGTTCAATTATTAAACAGACCTAGCATACGTTCCAGAAATGGAAACAATGTTCAGAAAAGGATAGGAATAAGTAGATCATGAAAATTTTATATGTCACTTTCATGATTTGTTTGTGTCTTCTTCATCTACACAGCAGAACCTCAATCGAATCCAAACATCAGTGTACAAAGATGTAGGTACATGTATGTGTGAAATGTTCGTCGCAAATGAGACATTATAGGCCAAAGCACTGTCCCAGCATACTCTATAGGTTGAATGTTGTCCCACACCCAACCAGTGGTCCCGTGACCACCGAGTGCATATAGAGGATGTCTCGTCCTCCTCCCTGTCTTCCCCAAATATGGTCAAACATCTGATTTGCGAAAGAAATACATACTTGTGTCTAGGTCACCGATTATTGTCTGAAATATTTTTTTTTCTTATGTTAATAATTGATGGCAGTTATTGTTTACTGCCAAAGGGTGGACTGTCGAAGTCAAAAAATTACATAGAGAGAACATACAGACTCCACACATTATAAGTCGCTATGCTTGCAAATACGCACAGCGAGCACAGCAATATATGGTAACACACGCATTTACACAGACATGCCACAGAGATAGATTCGACACATATTTCATACAGCACATAATTATAACATATCAAGCGCCAGACATCATAATGATTTAAAATTATATAATGGAGTAACGTCATGTATGTGTATTATTGGAGCAGAGCAACATAGACATATCGTGCTTGGTATTACAGTAACCAGATTAATGTGTAGATTCATTTGATACTTGTTATTAAGTTGTAGGAAATTGCAACAAGTAGTTATGATTAAATGTATGAAAGCTAAAGTCACTCTTATTAGAACAATGGACATTCCAAGCAGTTGGTGGACAGGAAACTCAAGCCAGCCCTTTTGATGTCTTCAAGGTTGAACTTTGTTAGCATACGAACAGACCAGTGACTCATCATGAATAAGAAAGTTCCCTCCCTTAGACTAGATGTGTGCACTCCCCCAAACTAGATAGCACATTGCTGATCAGACACACAGGAGTTGCTGTTTTGTCCCAGATGATGGTGGAGATGTTGCCAGATCAGTTCCTGTATTTATTTGCTGAGAGAGAGAGATATATGGAGCGGAGGATGCATTGAGGGAATGGTATTGTATGCTGGCCTGTAACTGTATGTATTTGATTTAGTTTGTATTAACTGCTTACTGTATAAATTGTAACCATGTAAATATATATATATATATATATATATGAAAAAAAGAATAAGGTGATTTTAAGCGACCTGTGGTGTCTAATATTAATATGAGACTCAAAATTTAAAAAAAGGTATTTTAATAAATCTGGTAAGCACCAACAAAAACAAAGTAGAAAATAGCTCTATAACAAAGAGCCAGAAAAATACTAAGACTATGTATAAGACATTTGTTAATATAAAATTAATACAAATTTAAAAATTAAAAATTAGACAAGAGAAAAACACGTCCTAAAAGTAGAAAATTGGACATAAGATCAGCATAAAAAAGTATAAAAATAGAATTCTTAGCTTTTTGAGAGGGTATGTATCATAGCACCCAACGCGTTTCGTCCTATTTGGACTTCATCAAGGGGGGACCCCTTGATGAAGTCCAAATAGGACGAAACGCGTTGGGTGCTATGATACATACCCTCTCAAAAAGCTAAGAATTCTATTTTTATACTTTTTTATGCTGATCTTATGTCCAATTTTCTACTTTTAGGACGTGTTTTTCTCTTGTCTAATTTTTAATTTTTAAATTTGTATTAATTTTATATTAACAAATGTCTTATACATAGTCTTAGTATTTTTCTGGCTCTTTGTTATAGAGCTATTTTCTACTTTGTTTTTGTTGGTGCTTACCAGATTTATTAAAATACCTTTTTTTAAATTTTGAGTCTCATATTAATATTAGACACCACAGGTCGCTTAAAATCACCTTATTCTTTTTTTCGTTTACATTGTACATGAAGCACCTTACCAATGCTTCTTTCTTTAAGGTGTAGCTGACGCCCAAGTAATATTAAGGGAGTGTCTAGAAAAAGGAGACTTATTTGTGTTTAAACAACCTGGACTACATTCTAGTATATATTGGTATCGCAGTCAAGCGCCGACAAGCTTTCCCCCACCAATATATATATATATATATATATATATATACTGTACATTGTGATATATTGAATACATAACCTTTTTTTAACAAATATATACATCAATGAGCTTTGGAACTCAGGCAATGTGTGGGTGTATTCTTTTCTCTTAAGGGATGTAGTGTTTTGAGACGTACAGCGCACTTTTATCGTATATGGTAATAAGATGCGCCTGGCGTCTGCAGTATATATTAGAGCGGGCATTTTAAATATTTGTTAGGAAAGCAATTTGGTATTTACAGTTACCTGGGCTTCCAGGGCAACCGTTTGCTCACATCTCGTGCATATGTATTCACCCTGGGTCGGCTGCTCCAGGTGCACATACATCTTGCACGACACGCACTGAGTGAGACTCTCAATCACAGCCCCTCCCATTGTTTGAGAACTCAACTCCCTATTACCTTTCGAAAGTACAATAAAGAGAATAAAAACCAACTAACCAATACAATCAATACACAATAAGTAAGTAATCAATACTTATCTGAGTGGGACCTCTCCTGCGGCACCGATACTCCACCTAGCAGTTGCAGTTGTTCCAGCTCACTGCACCTCCTTTTCACTCGGCTTCCGGCTCCTGCTAAAAAAAAAAAAATGCCCCTCACACTCTGCTACTCCAAGTAAGAGATCCTCTCACTCACTCACTCACTCGGTCAGCCCCTTGCAGCCTCAGCAGAAGTTTAATGGTATTGCAAATATGTGTGTTCCTGATTGCGTATTATAAAACTCACCTTTTTCTGTATTCTAACTCACCTTCTGCTGATTCCAACTCACATACACTTACAAATCCAAGCAACACTTTAAAATACAAGCTCCCTTACAATGAGCAAGCTCAAATGAGTCTGATCACTGATTATATAGGCTCTCAGCCAGCTGCTTTAAATGATTGTTACTTTAAAAAAAAACAGGAGAATTTTACCAAAATATCTCACTTTCTGACTCTCACTCCCTATTACACTTCCCCCCATTGGCTTTTTATACCAACATGCATACTGCACAATGCTCTATTATCAGCAGTGTCCAAATCTATACCAGTGGGATTAATACTTCACTTAACATTCACTCAATTGCACCACGTTGCGTAGAGAATACAGCTTAATTATTCAAAGGCTTACATCTTAAGCACCTTCTCTATACATATAAACATCCCTGAGAAGATGCTCATCTGGTTTCTGAACCAGAAAATGTGAGTTCACTAGCAGATCCACTTCAAAGCTTTCAGGGCAAGCTCCCCATTGCTTCTATTTAACCTTGACCCGCCCAATACATTCATCCAGACTGCTACGGAAATGAACAAGTAATTACACAACAATACAAAACCTGATCACAGTTACCACAAGACATAGGTGGGAATAAAACAAACAATCCAATGTGTATTCTCCTCCAGCATGTTTCTAACACCCAGAACAGGTCACGGCAAATATATTTTTCCGACAGTGAAATATTTACAGTTTTGAGAGTTAACAGAAAAATAGTGAAGGTGGCGGAAAAAAATAATCCAGTGGTGCCTCTGTATTTTCCGTACAAAGTATTGTTAATGCTTCCAGACAGCACAGTGTGTCACTGTGTCCTATTCATGAGAAACTGAAAGCTGCTTCAAACGTTGACATTTACACAATACAGCCTCAGCACATGCATACTCTTTTATTTGTTAGCAAGAAGGAAAAACAGCACACAGTGAAACACAGCCTCATCAATAATGATTGTTCAGTGCCGTCTACAGGACTGGTCACAAAGTTCTCGTGACGCATAAGCCAGGTAGCGTAATAGGAACGTCACAATGCTGGTCATGGGTGGAGTATAGTGTGTGCAAATACAGAACCACAATGTATCAGAATGAACACCTGGGTATAAACAAGAGAGCATCTGATTCGTGCCATACCAGTAGTATGCAACTGCACATTACTTGAGTCTACTCTTAGGTGCCGATTCAGACCTGATCGCTGCTGTGCATTTTCGCACAGCGGGCGATAAGGTCTGAAATGCGCATTCGTATGCACCGCAATGCGCAGGCACAACGATCCGCAGCGACGGGGAGCGCCAGGCAGCAACAGGGAGCACCAGGCAGCAACGGGATAGTGTGAAAAATCCCATCGCACCTGCGAACGCAAGGAGATTGACAGGAAGAGGGAGTATGTGGGTGGCAACTGACCATTTTTGAGGAGAGTCCGGAAAAACGCAGGAGGGACCAGGCGTTTGGAGGGAGGGTTTCTGACATCAGCTCTGGCCCCGATCATCGCAATGGAAGAGTAAGTTCTGGGCTGCACAGAGACTGCTCAAAATTAGTTTGTGCAGCTCTCCAACACTTCCGAATGCACCCCTGCACAGCGATTTCCCCCTCCCCCTGTAAGCGGCGACTACCTGATCACAGGGATGCAAAAAATGCACCCTAGCGATCAGGTTTGAATTACCCCCTTAGTTCAGAAGACATGGACTCAAGTGCATATATTTAAATTGAGAGATGTGAAAATCAGCAATACAAGTAAAAGGGAGTTGATGCTGAAAGAGCTCCCAATTTGAGACAGCAACCCCTATAAGGGTGCCAAAAGGGGAGGTGGTGGGTACAAAGGCATGAAAAATGACTAAAATCTGTGTTCTACAAGGGATGTAAAAATTCTGGTTAACAGCAGGATTGCTTTCATCCTTTCCACTCCACTGAAACTGCCCTCACAAAAGTCTGCAATGACCTCCATGCTGCCAAAAAAGGGCCACTACTCTTTGCTTATTCTCCTTGGCCTCTCAGCTGCTTGTGACACAGTGGACCACCATCTCCTTCTGCAAATCCTTCACTCCATTGGTCTGTGTGATACTGCCCTCTCCTTGCTGTCCTACTACCTCTCTGACTGGTCCTTCTCTGTCTTCTCTCATGACTCCACCTCCCCCCCACTTCCACTTACTGGAGGACTCAGGTTCTGTTCTTGATCCTTTTCTTTTCTCTCTCTATACATCCTCTTTAGGTGAACTCATTAGTTCTTTTGACTTCCAATATAATCTGTGTTGATGATATTCAAATCTACCTTTCCTCCCTGGACCACTCCCCTGCTCTTCTCACTCGTATCTCGAACTGTCTCTCTGCTATCTTTTATTGGATGTCCCAGCACTTTCTTAAACTTAACATGTCTTAAGACTGAGCTGATCATCTTCCCACCCTCCAACCTCACCTCCGACAATTTCATTATCTATTGATGGCACAACTATCTCCTCTGGCCACCAAGTGCGCTGTCTTGGAGTAATCCTTGACTCTCCTTCAAACCACACATGCAGCACCTGTGTTTACCCTGTACTTGTCCTATATTGTCTTCAACTGTAAGTCACTATTTTCTTGTTTTGATTATTCATTTAATCTGGCGCTGTGGATCCCTTGTGGTGCCATATAATTAAAGGATAATAATAATAATAATAATAATATGGGTTCAGGTTCAGTGCGACCATTAAGCAGCTTTTGCCAGCTGCTTATGGTGCCAGCATCTGGGGGGCACCACTGAGGTCACCTAGCACAAAGTTTGGGCAAACAATATATGGGAGCATATTTAGCAATATCAAATACATTTACTTTTAGACTAAGGTAAATGAAGAGATACATTTTCTGCAGAGGTCACATACACAAAGATGGAGATGGATTCTTGCTGGGAAGGGGGTAGAGGGGGTAGCTTGAAGATTTTGCCTAGGTCACTAAGAAATCTTGCACAAGCCCTGTATGGGTTACAAGAAAAAAGTGTTGTTATTCAGACATGGAAACACATGCTAAAAGAAAAATCTGTCAAAAATTGGACTGCACCTAAAGTCTAAGGGAAGTCCAAACAAACTGTTTCTTTCTATCTACAGAAATATAACATGTATTAGCTACATGAGCACAGTGATGTATTAAATGAAATGTGATTATTAACATGCAGGGTGGACACCAGTAAGAGCCATGTTCAAATAAAATAGACAGGACCCCCCAGCTTTTTCTCCGATGCCCTGTCCCCACCCTGTTTTATGACATCTTTTTCACAACTACCCTTCCCATTCATAAAACAACAAAGCAGTGGTTCTCAATTCCAGCCCTCAATTCGCACAAACTGGTCATGTTTTGTGAATTTCTTTAATCATGCACAGGTGATCCGTAATTATCCCACCTGTTTCCACACAGAAATCCTCAAAACATGACCTCTTAGGAAAACTAGAGTGCTGAGGTTGAGAGCCACCGCAATACAGCACAGAGATCATCCCAGTGACCGCCATATAATACTCAGGGCATGTCAGTGATCACCATACTATATACAGAGCATGTAGTGACTACCATGCAATACACAGAGCATGCAGTGACGGCTATACAGTACACAGAGCATGCCAGTGACTGCCATAAAATATACAGGGCATGTCAGTAACCACCATACAATGTCATACCCCCCAACATGACCCTTTCCAGGAGGGACAGAGTGCTCTGCTCTTGGACTTCCCTCTTAATTTATGATTGCCATCACCTGTGGTAAAACACCTTTCTTATCCATTAACCTGTTCAAAACAGGTGCCAGCAATCATAAATTAAGAGAAAAGTCCAGAAGCAGAGCATTGTGTCCCTCCTATAGAGGGTCATGTTGGAAGGTATGCATACCTCCCAACATGAGCCTCTCCAGGAGGGACACAATGCTCTGCTTCTGGACTTTTCCCTTTCTCTATGATTGCTGGCATCTGTGTTGAACAGGTTAATGGATAAGAAAGGTGTTTTACCACAGGTGATGGCAATCACAAATTAAGAGGGAAGTCCAGGAGCAGAGCATTCTGTCCCTCCTGGAGAGGGTCATGTTGGGAGGTATGGGTATGCAATGTGCAGAGCATGCTGTGATCACCATACTGTACACAGGGCATGCCAATGACCACCATACAATAGTCAGGGTATGTTATTGTCCACCTTACAATGCACACATCATGCTAGTGATGGCAATAGAATATACAGAACATGCCATTAGTGACAATACAATATACAGTGCATGCCAATATCTGCCATACAATACACATTGCCAGTGTCAACATTAACATTGACAAGGCATACATTTCCCACACACAGAGCATGCCATTGACTGCCATGCAATGCACTGAGCATCCCAGTGACCACCATGCAGTACATGCAGATGTGTCCTCATAGATCTATCCTCAATATGTCATGCAGTGGGACATGTCTGTTGTGAGTGAGCTGTTAGGTTCCGTGTAACTCTGCTAGCGCCAGGCATCTTTTTTTGCCAAGAAGGTGTCTTACACACAACATGGTACAGCTACAGTAGGATGCAAAAGGAGACTGTGATGATTCATTTGATACAGTATGTGACACGTGTATATTTGTGTGTGACTGAATCTGTGTATATAGAAACCACAGAACTTGGTATGGAAAAAAAGACACGGTTGCTGCATTGTAGCACTTCGTAAGCAGATTCAGTGACTCTGTCACACAGATATACAAGCGCCGCATATCAAATAATCATCATAGTCTCCTGATGCGTATTAAACACATCGCGTTGCATGTAAGACGCATTTTTGGCAAAACAAATGCTTGATGCTAGCAGAGTCTCAAGGAGCCTGGCGTGCCAAGAGGACTGTTTGGCGCGACTGCAGCAAGGATGGATGAAGACACATCTGTAGAGCATACAAGAGACTGCCGTACAATTCACAGAACAATACAATTAAAGGAGCATGCCATGACCATCATATAGTACACCGAGCATACCGCCATACAATGCGTAGAACATGCGAGTAATGGACATACAATAAACAGACCATGCCAGTCATCACCAAACATACACAAAGTAATCCAATGACCACCACAAAGTACACAGAGCATTCCAGTGACCAACATATAATACAAAGCATATTCCTATGACCGCCACTCACTACTCATCCCAGTGACTGACATACAAAAAGCCAACAAGGCAATATATGGTTCTGCATTAACCTGACCTTACACCGCTGCTTTGTTAAAAGTAATTACAGACCATTGAAATATATGTCACTTGTTATTTAGGACAGTGTCAAAATTGACCTGAGTCAGGAGCATTCGCTACCGCTTTTCTGTTCAGCCAAGGTAATCTCACGAGACTCTGCCCATGAATTCTTAATATCTGTCCAACTGCATGTGGAAGCCTACCCACTCATCACTCATCATTATTAACATCTTGACTTGCAACCACCCCATGTTGGGTGCAAAAGATCCATTTGAAACTGGTGTCCAATTTACTTTTGCACCCTACAATTGAGGAAATTAGGCGGCATACATGCACATGATATGCCCTTGACCCTCCCAGAAGATAGCAGCTCTGAGTGTTCACATGGTTACCACCCAGAAGCACCCATTTTTATGGATAGTGTGCTCCATCGATGGTCGGATCAATTGTCATGCACTGACGAACTCCATCAGTGAGCAAATACCTGATGCGGCATCTTTGGCAGATGCCAATTTGTTTTCTTTGCTGTTATCTGTCATTGTGGACTGTACTGTACCTTCACTTCAGGACCCCCCCCCCCCCTCCCATGCCAGAGAAACAGAAACTTCCCTACAGTAGATCCCCAATACAATGGTGAGGTGAATGCGTGAAATGACAACTGCTTTATTGATCGGGATCACTCTGTCGCCTTAATGGGCCCTACACATTTGTCGATCCGCCGCCAAGCTGCCCGACGGCGGATATGGGCGACCCAGGGGGAGGGCAGTTACGGGTCACTCCCCCCATCACCCGGCTCCATAGCAGTGCAGGCAAATATGGACGATCTCATCCATATTGGCCTGCATGCACAAGCGACGGGGCACCAGCGATGAACGAGCGCGGGGCCGCGCATCCTTCATCGCTGGTGCCTCCACACTGAAAGATATGAACGGTATCTCGTTCTTTAACGAACAAGATCATTCATATCTTTCAGTAACATCGCCAAGTGTGTAGGGTGCATTACTCTGTTTCAAGTGAAGGCAGAATATCAGATGTGACATGCTACAGTGTTGCTGAGTATAGCAGCTTATTGTAGCAGGACTGAAATGCATATGCACGGCGGCATGCCGCAACATACGCATCGCTAGCCGGCTCCCGTTCACTTCAATGGGGCATCGGACATATGCGCACACGGCTTTAATTAAAGTGAATGCATAGCGCAGCAACACAATATTGAGTACATTAACATAATGTGGTTTACAATACAATATGTTTAAACTGGATATTTCACCTCGTCTGTTGCCACTAGCAACTCTATAATAGTTTAACCTCAATACTAATAGTGCAATTAGTATATCAATAACTCTGTTACAGCTCGAACTTTGCTATACTATCAATAGGCCAAATGACTCAAGGGCCAGTATTTACTAAAAATCCGAGTTTGGCCGATTTGTGTTTTTTTTTCTAAGTCCCAATCCGGGAATTCACTAAGCAGAAAACTCGGCAGTGTCTGGTCTATTCGTAATGGTTTGATTGGCAAAGTTCTGAAATACGAATGAATAGACCATCGGTCAAACGCGGCTGTTATTTCATACAATACGGGCATTCACTATTCATTCGTATTTGGGTGTTAGTCTCTGAGTGCTCAAGTGCGGGTCTATTTTTTTTTTGATTCGTTAAAAAAAGCTGCCAAAAAATACACCTGCTTTTTCCAGTCGAGTTTGGATAACTATGCACGGATCAGTGAGATCTGTGCATGGTTATCTATGGGAAAGGGTCTGTTTAGTGTAAAAACTGGAAAAAAAAATTGCGTGGGGTCCCCCCTCCTAAGCATAACCAGCCTCGGGCTCTATGAGCCGGTCCTGGTTGAAAAAATATGGGGAAAAAAATGACAGGGGTTCCCCCATATTTAATCAACCAGCACCGGGCTCTGCGCCTGGTCCTGGTTCCAAAAATACGGGGGACAAAAAGCATAGGGGTCCCCCGTATTTTTGAAACCAGCACCGGGCTCCACTAGCCAGGTACATAATGCCACAGCTGGGGGACACTTTTATAGTGGTCCCTGCGGCCCTGGCATTACATACCCAACTAGTCACCCCTGGCCGGGGTACCCTGAAGGAGTGGGAACCCCTTAAATCAAGGGGTCCCCCCCTACAGCCACCCAGGGGTGAAGCCCGAGGCTGTCCCCCCCATCCAAGGGCGGCAGATGGGGGGCTGATAGCCTTTTGAAAAAATGTGAATATTGTTTTTAGTAGCAGTACTACAAGTCCCAGCAAGCCTCCCCCGCAAGCTGGTACTTGGAGAACCACAAGTACCAGCATGCGGTGGAAAACCGGGCCCGCTGGTACCTGTAGTACTACTACTAAAAAATACCCCAAAGAAAACAGGACACACACCATGAAAGTATAATTTTATTACATACATGCACACCTCCAAACATACATACTTACCTATGTTCACACGAGGCTCTGTCCTCTTGTCCCTGTAGAATCCTTGGGGTACCTGTGAAAAAAATTATACTCACATAATCCAGTGTAGAATCAGACCTTTGTATAATCCACGTACTTGGCAAAATAATAAAACGGAAACCCGACCACGCACTGAAGGGGGTCCCATGTTTACACATGGGACCCCTTTCCCCGACTGCCAGGACCCCCCCTGACTCCTGTCAAAGAGGGTCCCTTCAGCCAATCAGGGAGCACCACGTCGACCGAAAGTAACCTCACCGCTGACCGCAAAGTTCCCACCATTGGATACAATGGAGCGCATAGGCGCTACATTGTATCTCTGCCGTGTGCAGCCTGACAGACACTACAGGAGCACACAGCCAATCAGGAGAGTGCCACGACGTGGCGCTCCCTGATTGGCTGAAGGGACCCTCTTTGACAGGAGTCAGGGGGGTCCTGGCAGTCGGGGAAAGGGGTCCCATGTGTAAACATGGGACCCCTTTCAGTGCGTGGTCGGGTTTCCGTTTTATTATTTTGCCAAGTACGTGGATTATACAAAGGTCTGATTCTACACTGGATTATGTGAGTATAATTTTTTTCACAGGTACCCCAAGGATTCTACAGGGACAAGAGGACAGAGCCTCGTGTGAACATAGGTAAGTATGTATGTTTGGAGGTGTGCATGTATGTAATAAAATTATACTTTCACGGTGTGTGTGTGTCCTGTTTTTTTGGGGGTATTTTTTTTAGTAGTAGTAGTACTACAGGTACCAGCGGGCCCGGTTTTCCACCGCATGCTGGTACTTGTGGTTCTCCAAGTACCAGCTTGTGGGGGAGGCTTGCTGGGACTTGTATTACTGCTATTAAAAACAATATTCACATTTTTTCAAAAGGCTATCAGCCCCCCATCCGCCGCCCTTGGATGGGGGGGACAGCCTCGGGCTTCACCCCTGGGTGGCTGTAGGGGGGGACCCCTTGATTTAAGGGGTTCCCACTCCTCCAGGGTACCCCGGCCAGGGGTGACTAGTTGGGTATGTAATGCCAGGGCCGCAGGGACCACTATAAAAGTGTCCCCCGGCTGTGGCATTATGTACCTGGCTAGTGGAGCCCGGTGCTGGTTTCAAAAGTACGGGGGACCCCTATGCTTTTTGTCCCCCGTATTTTTGGAACCAGGACCAGGCGCAGAGCCCGGTGCTGGTTGATTAAATATGGGGGAACCCCTGTCATTTTTTTTCCCATATTTTTTTAACCAGGACCGGCTGGTTGTGCTTAGGAGGGGGGACCCCACGCAATTTTTTTCAGATTTTTTAAGACTTTAATCAACTTTTTAAGGTACACAATGAAGCCCTGCATGGATCTCACAGATCATGCCGGGATTCCTTGTGTTTTTTCAGGCAGTGTTTTACTCATCACTCCCGTAAAACACTGCCTGATATTACGAATCACATCGACATCGGAAAAAACGAATGTGCAAAACTCGGCAGCTTAGTGAATGATCGTATCAGGATTCAAAAAGTTGCAGTAAAATGCACCCGATACCATTCGAGTTCAAGCACCCTTCAAAACGGCCAAAACATGAATCTTTGTAAATATACCCCAAGGAGTGAACTCTACTCGGTACTTCAGCTTTACACACTATCATTATGGCATGAACATAAGTAACCCATTATGGTTGTAGCAACAATAAACACACTGCAAAAATACAAACAGTGGTAGGAAATATGTTAATTGTCAGGCAATGATTTTACGAGCAAATGAGTCCCGCAACATACATATATCTGTATAAACTGTATAAATAACTTTTAAATAAATAGTCCCGTATTACGGAATATCATTGGAATCTTCCCTGGCCAAGCTTTTGTCGGTGCACATCAAGTGCAGAGAGAGCAAGTAGAGAAAAGAAACTCCACACAGAATAATGCTGAGGAGGGATGTGCTCAGCTGAGTGTCTCTGCAATGTCTGGTAAATAGTGTGTAACAGAATCTGACACAATAGCAGTGAAGATCAGAATAGTGCTGTCCCGGAAAACAGAACAATGCTGCCTATGACAATAGTAGGCATTTAGTGTTGAACAGATCTCTTTGTACTGTATAACAGTGAAACTGTCCATTCAATTGCACAACTGAAGTTGGTGCTGGGGCGTGCTTTGCGTTGTGAGTAGGCAGGGTTATAGATGTACACGTGTTACTGATTCTGCTTTCCACTTCAAATATATTTAGCCAGCTACTGGCTGCCTGTACAGAGCTGTGTCTTAAAACTACACTTAAATTAGAGGCAGTGAGCTACCGTATGGCTCCATCTTGTAGCACAGAACATATCAGAGTGCCACAATATGGGCTGGAGTGTGGGCTGTAGTCTTACTAATTAACTCAGTCCAGAGACTGCATCTGTGTAAGTATACAAACTTAAATGTATCTTCTATGCTGAGGCTT
This sequence comes from Pseudophryne corroboree, assembly GCF_028390025.1. Taxonomy (NCBI): domain Eukaryota; kingdom Metazoa; phylum Chordata; class Amphibia; order Anura; family Myobatrachidae; genus Pseudophryne; species Pseudophryne corroboree. Next base: position 398,047,935 of record NC_086450.1, on the reverse strand, counting down.
GAGTATGCACATGTGTAGAGGACGAGGTAGATGAACAGTAAAGCATTGACCTGTTTTACGTTGCTGCTTGTTCCTCTCTCCATGCATTGCCCTAATGGATCTCTCCTCTGATACACTAATGGCCGGTGCTGCTCTGCTCCATACTGCCAGCCTGAGCCCAGGTTCTTGCTGCCAGTTCCTTCTGCACAGCCCCCGACTCCTTCAATATCCTCTTGCTCTTTTCTGAGGACCACCTGTTCCCACTCTGTGCCCCAGCATCTCCTGCAGCCAGTTTCCCCATGCAGCCTTACATACAGGTCTTCCTGCAGCCACTCTCAGCGTTTCCCTTGGTGCCTTCTCACTGTTCCGCACCCAACAAACTCCATTTCCCACGAAAGAGGACCAGTAGACCTGCTTCACTCAGTATCCATTGGGTCCTAGCATCCCTCAGCTTTAGCCCAGCAGCACTGGCCAGTGTCCGCAGAGTCCTAGTGCAGCCCTGGTCATTCTTTCTACTGCACTCTTGTGGGGGTATCACACATGCGCCAACATGTACTATGCTGATGTCCAAGAGATCTATCCCCATTTCCACTTGTGTCCAATTTAAAATCAGGACCAGTGTGGAGTTGACGCTGTGGGCAATGCAGTTACTGTGACATCGCTGACCCTTCACTGTGTATGAATCAATCAATCTACACATTGCGCATATATCTAGCTGTCTGTCACTGTGGGCGCTGTTCAATGAGCTATATGGTTCTGTCGTAGCCTCACATGTTTTTTTATGTGCACACAATGGTGCTTATTCAGTTAAGTATAAAAAGAAATGTAGGCATTGTATGTATATTATTGTGCTCAGTAGTACATGTGACATATATTAATGTCAAATAGCGGGTCTAACTCTTCTGAGTCCTATGTACATGTTTATGATTATTATTCTTTTTTTCGGATGCCTTATTAGCCCTTGTTATGAGTCAAGCCCCTACAGAAAGCACCGCAGTATATCTGCTGGAATATTATACATTATTAATCTGCCCTGAAGCCGTTAGCATATTTTATTTAGAAAGAAGATGAAGAGGCTTGATCAAAGTCATACAGATCTGAAAACATGTCAGCTTGCACCGGTGTCTCGCCCAATCATTTTCTGCACTCCGTTATTGCATTAACCTTTGTCGTCTTTGCAGGAGGGACAATTTTGTGTGTTTGCTATTACATATCCACAATTTCCGTACATGTAGAATAGTGACATTTAGAAAAAAAAATATAGTATTCCATTTTTCAACATGCTTGTGCTTCTGTGGTTGCTGAGTCTTTACTGCACACAAAACAAGGTTATATTGACACATCCCAATAGCCCCGTGCCAGAATTTGTTTCGATTTCCCCCTCGAGACTTATGCTCTGCAATACTTTTAGCACTTATTTCTACATCACTGAACATGCATCATGCACAGTAGCACAGTAGTCTAGGCCTTTGGTTATGAGCAAGTAAGGGGTCTATTCATGAAGCAGTGGACAGTGTGGAGAAGTGAGCCAGTGGAGAAGTTACCCATGGCAACTAATCAGCTGCTCCGTACAGTTGTATAGTTTGCAAATTATAAATGTTACTTCAATGCTGATTGGTTGCCATGGGCAACTTCTCCACTGGCTCACTTAGCCACACTTTTCACTGCTTCATGAATAGACCCCTTAGTGTCAAGGATACCCAGTGGTGGCACAAATGCATACTTACCTCCGGCAGCGGAGATCAGGTGGCCATAGTAGGGGGAATGACTGCGAGAACCACATCATTATGGTGAATTACATAATCATACAGAGGGGACGGGGTGATGAAGACACCTTTCACTAAAAAGCAGGTGGGGTGTGGGAGAGTGTCATGCTCTCCTGGCAGTCTGGATGTTCAGAGAGAGTAGGCAAGAGTACAAAATAACTGAATACAATGCCGTTGTTGCAGTTGAGCGATTATTTGATACTGCGCTTGAGCAATTTTTTCTGGAAACCCCTACAGCACATGCGTTACCCAGGCATTACACAATTACACAAAGTGTTATTGCTTATGGGAGAGCTGGTATCAGAAATGGAGTTGTCAAGCGATGGGTATTCCTAAGTGGTGATTGGGAGGTGCCCCAAAGTGAATGCAAAAAATATCCATCGTGTAGATGTATTTTTGGGTTCCAGTATGTTCTTCACTGTTAGGGCAATTAGGATGTGGAATTCCCTGCCAGGGAAGGTGGTAATGGCGGACTCTGTAATTGGATTTAAAAAAGGAATGAATACATTTCTGAATAAAAATGATATCCAAGGTTATAATATTTAAAATATCAACGTGGTTAATTCGGAGGTAACATGAGTTATAGTAGTTAACTAGTCATAAAACATTATTCAGCGGGTATGTAGAATCATCACAACTTAATACAGGTTGAACACTATGGGCAATTTGCCTCTATCCAACCTCAATTACTATGTTACTATGTTACTATGAATGGTCGACCATGTTAAAATCGACAGTCATTAGGTCGACCACTATGGTCGACGTGGACTAATGGTCGACACATGAAAATGGACAACATGTGACAGGTCGACACATGAAAAGGTTGACATGGATTTTTGAACTGTTTTTGGTGTCTTTTTTCCTGTAACATGACCAGGTATCCCAATTATTGTACAGCGTCCCATTGCATGGCTCGCGGCAAGGTGCCTTACAGGTTACTATTCCCAATCGTAACCCATGTGGATGGTAAAGTATGAAAAATGTAAAAATCTATATAAAAAAAAAAAGCCATGTTGAAATTTTCATATGTCGACCTGTCACGTGTCGACCATGTTCACGTGTCGTCCATGTCGACCAATAGTGGTCGACCTAATGACTGTCGACCATAACATGGTCGACCATCCAAACGGATGCCGTGTTATTGGCGGTGTCACTGATGTGTTAGAAAAGTGGGCTGCATTCTCAGATGCACAGCTGCTTCCACAGAGACCATGTTCAGGAGACACTGCATCTGCCACAGGCTGGCGCAGAGGTCAGTGGTTGATACGATGGTGCGCCAATGGTAGACTATCTGCAAAACTAATATTTTTGTCAGCCAGGGCAAGGGGGGAGTAATTTGGCACAATCCCCCCATCCCACCCCCAAACCCTGTGTCTGTACAGCAGCCTGTGTTCCATCTCCCCCCACCCTGTCTCTACAGAAGTCTGTGTGCCCCCCTTACTGTATCATTGCAGCAGCCTGTGTCTCTACTCCCTATGGGGTATTTTTACTAAGCTCCCGATTTTGACCGAGTTGGTGTTTTTTCATCAAAGTGTCATCTCGGGAATTTACTAAACTCAAATTTCGGCAGTGATGAGGGCATTCGTATTTTTTTGAAGTCAAAGAAAAAAATACGAATGAATACACCATCGGTCAAATTGTTTTATACAACTTGGTAATTTACAAAAAATTTGAATTCACAATCACTGCCGGCAATAGCCAAACACTGCCGTGAAAAAATACAAATCGTAAAAAAAAGCAGTTTTCAAACAGACCTGCCTTTTTTTAACGTGTTTTGATAGTCATGCATGGATCAGTGAGATCCGTGCATGTTTATCAGTAGGAAGGGGTGTGAAAGTGTTAAAAATCATGAAAAAAAATTGCATGGGGTCCCCCCTCCTCAGCATAACCAGCCTCGGGCTTTTTGAGCCGGTACTGGTTGTAAAAATACGGGGGAAAATTGACTGGGGATCCCCCATATTTTCACAACCAGCACCGGGCTCTGCGCCTGGTCCTGGTGCAAAAAATACGGGGGACAAAAGACGTAGGGGTCCCCCATATTTTTAACACCAGCACCAGGTTCCACTAGTCAGAGAGATAATGTCACAGCCGGGGGACACTTATATTGGTCCCTGCGGCCGTGGCATTAAATCACCAACTAGTCACCCCTGGCTGGGGTACCCTGGAGGAGTGGGGACCCCTTAAATCAAGGGGTCCCCCCTCCAGCCACCCAAGGGCCAGGGGTGAAGCCCGAGGCTGTCCCCCCCATCCAAGGGCGGCGGATGGGGGGCTGATAGTCTTTTGTGACAAAAAAGAATATTGTTTTTTGTAGCAGAACTACAAGTCCCAGCAAGCCTCCCCCGCAAGCTGCTACCTGGAGAACCACAAGTACCAGCATGCGGGGGGGAAACGGGCCCGCTGGTACCTGTAGTTCTACTACAAAAATATACCCAAATAAAAACACAATGCACACACCGTGATGGTACAATTTTATTACATACATGCACACCTACATACATACATACTTACCTATGTTGACACGAAGCAGTCGGTCCTCTTCTCCAGTAGAATCCAGGGGTACCTGTAAATAAAATTATACTCACAACAATCCAGTGTAGATCGGTACTCTTCTGTTTGTAATCCATGTACTTGGCAAAATCAAAAAGCGAAAAACCTGATCCACGCACTGAAAGGGGTCCAATGTTTACACATGGGACACCTTTCCCCCGACTGGCGGGACCCCCGTGACTGCTGTCAAAGAGGGTCCCTTCAGCCAATCAGGGAGCGCCACGTCATGGCACTCTCCTGATTGGCTGTGCGTGCCTGAACTGTCAGTCAGGCGGCACACTGGTGATACAATGTAGCACATAGGCGCTCCATTGTATCCAATGGTGGGAACTTTGCGGTCTGCGGTAGACCACGAGGTTAAGTGGGGCCAACCACAATAGTGACCCCACTTAACCTTGCGGTCTACCACAGACTGCAAAGTTCCCACCATTGGATACAATGGAGCGCCTATGCGCTACATTGTATCTCCAGTGCGCCGCCTGACTGACAGTTCAGGAGCGCACAGCCAATCAAGAGAGTGCCATGACATGGCGCTTCCTGATTGGCTGAAGGGAGCCTCTTTGACAGCAGTCACGGGGGTCCTTTCAGTGCGTGGATCGGGTTTTTCGCCCTGAAGAGGACCGATCTACACTGGATTGTTGTGAGTATAATTTTATTTACAGGTACCCCTGGATTCTATTGGAGAAGAGGACCGACTGCTTCATGTCAACATAGGTAAGTATGTATGTATGTAGGTGTGCATGTATGTAATAAAATTGCACTATCACGGTGTGTGCATTGTGTTTTTATTTGGGTATTTTTTTGTAGTAGAACTACAGGTATCTCTCTGACTAGTGGAGCCCGGTGCTGGTGTGAAAACCCCTACGTCTTTTGTCCCCCGTATTTTTGGCACGAGGACCAGGCGCAGAGCCCTGTGCTGGTTGTTAAAATATGGGGGATCCCCTATCAATATTTTCCCCATATTTTTACAACCAGGACCGGCTCAAAGAGCCCGAGGCTGGTAATGCTTAGGAGGGGGGACCCCACGCAATTGTTTTCAGGATTTTAAACACTTTAAACACTGTTTTTAAGGTGCACAATGAAGCCCTGCACGGATCTCACAGATCCGGCCAAGATTGATTGTTTTAAGTTTGGCAGTGTTTTACTAATCACTCCCGTAAAACACTGGCCGAAATTACGAATTACATCGACATTGGAAAACATGACAATGCAGAATACGACAGCATAGTAAATGAGGCGTAAAATAAACAAAAAGTTGCACATTCACACATTCGATGTCATTCGTGTTTAATCTTCAACCAAATTCTGAACATTACCAATTTTAGTAAATATACCCCTATATGTCTGGAGCAGCATTTAATTTAGAGTAAAATCCTGACGCAAATATATATTCAGTGCTTTATACAAAATCACTGTTTGCAGCTTTGAAAGTAGTGGATGCTCAAACCACAATTAGAAAAACATAAAAGATCACATATGAAAGCACTAACAAGTATACATTTATTAGTAAAAAAAATAATATATAAGTATAAAATACCATTAAATAAGTAAACTAAAATTGCAGCTGGTATGGCATAAAAGTACTTGCATTTAATAATTGCCCCAAAGTCCTTATAAACAGGCAGTTTATCAGAAGATGTCCTTGAAAATAAAGCATGTGCAAGTGCTTTGTTAGTTAAGCATACAGTGTCTGCTGAGCCTATTAAGTAGGTTAGTAGTCCCCTATCTTAGCAAGGAATTAGTTGCAGTTTTTAGGGGGTTAGTAGCATTAATGCAAGGGTTACGGTCACATTTGTCATTCAAGTGAAAAGCAAAGTGCAGCATTTAATACACAATACCTCCCAGCTGCTGCAGCTTATCCATAGATAGGATGTAGTTAATATCCCGGCGTTCAGAATCCCGATGCCGAATCCTGTCAGCCGAGAATGCTGACAACCTTGTCAGCGCTATTCCCACTCGTGGGTGTCCACAACACCCATAGTGTGGGAATAGAACCTGTGACGAGTGCAGCGTCCTCTGTGCCCACAGTGTGGTGAGAGCAGTGAGCCTGCAAGGGGCCTTCATGCGCTTGCCCCGCTGCCGGCATTTTGACGGCTGGGGGGGCGCTGTCAGAATAATGACAGCAGGCATCCCATCCACCGGGATATCATATCCAACCCCATATAGATAGCAACTATATCCAGAGTTGAATAAAGTTCTTCCTGCTGTCTCCCTTCCTTTAGTATAATTGTTAACCAGCTGGTATGTAGAAGAATAAACTTGAATATTTATGCGTTTCCCCACCTCTTCCTGTTATCAGCGGCTTTCTCAGACTATCCGCAGCAGCAGCAGCCTGTGTTTGTGTTGCCCCTCCCCCAACCATTACTTGACGTCATGCGTGCAGCGCAAATAGGGGACATTTTTTTAAATTGTGCAAGTGATCCCTCTATGCCTGCGCCCTGCTAATTAGTCCAGCATGGAGCCTGGTCACAATCACCAGACAAGATATCAGCTAAAGATGGATCTGGTGAGCTCTGGCCAGGGCCCTCTTGAGAGGGGCCTGGGGGTACTCGCCCACTGCCCTACCCCCTTAATATGACCCTGGCCTACCCACTGAAGCCTATACTCACCATGGCGTGCTTCCAACTCTTCACGGGTTTCCCGCTTTTTTTCATTTTGGTGACCCCTCAGATCTGGTGCACCAGGGCATGTGATCCCTGCTATCTAGAACCACTACCAGTGCTGTTGCATACATGGGCACAGAAAATGGGCATCTGAAGGCTTGCACTCTTTAGCACATGTTAATTCACAGGGGAAGGAGCTGAAACTAGCATTTGCATATTATCGTATACACGACTATACCAATGAGAGCTAGAGCAGACACAGAAGCGTTTATCTCCATGTGCAAGTACAGTAGATAAAATTAAATCAGTTTTAGATATTTGTCTAAATACTAGAGATGAGCGGTTTCGGTTCCCTGAGAACCGAACCCTCCCGGACTTTACCATCCGAGCCTGTATCCGAGTCAGGCTTGGGTTTTCCCGCCTGACTCAGGAACCAGAACATGTCAAAACGTCATCATCACGCTGTCAGATTCTCACGGGTTTGGATTCCATATAAGGAGCCGCGCATCGCCACCATTTTCACTCCAGTCTCGGAGAGTGTAGTGTAGTGAATGGACGTGTCCTCAGTGTCTGTATGGGCGGGAAAGTGGGGTGGTGATTCCAGTGCTGTCTTGTGCTGCTCAGTCCAGTGTAGTGTCTTATGCTGCATCCATCCAGCCAGTCACAGTGTTGGTGTCCTCTGCTGCTATATGTCCCCAGTGCTGCTGTATAAATCCCTTGCAGTTTTGCTGTGTTGTCTTGCATCAGACCAGGGGTAGTGTCTCTCTTGTGCAGCATCAGTCCAGTGACCAGTCACAGTGGTGGTGTCCTCTGTTGCCATATATCCGGTGTAGCTGTATAAGTTCCTTTCAGTGGTGCTGTGTTGTCCTGCATCAGACCAGGGGTAGTGTCTTGTGCAGCATCAGTCCAGTCACCATTCACAGTGGTGGTGTCCTCTGCTGCCATATATCCAGTGTTACTGTCGTATAATTCCTGTGATACTGGCGTATAATTCCAGTGATATTGCTGTATAATTCCTGTGATACTGCCGTATAATTCCAGTGATATTGCCGTATAATTCCTGTGATATTGCTGTATAAATCCTTTGATACTGGCAAATAATTCCAGTGATATTGCAGTATAATTCCAGTGATATTGCCGTATAATTCCCGTGATACTGCTTTATCATTCCTGTGATATTGCCGTATAATTCCAGGGATATTGCCGTATAATTCCTGTGATACTGGCATATAATTCCAGTGATATTGCATATAATTCCAGTGATATTGCCATATAATTCCCATGATACTGCCGTATAATTCCAGTGATATCGCTGTACAATTCCAGTGATATCGCCGTATAATTCCTGTGATATTGCTGTATGATTCCAGTGATATTGCCGTATAATTCCAGTGATATTGCCATATAATTCCCGTGATATTGCCATATAATTCCCGTGATACTACCGTATAATTCCAGTGACATTGCCCTATAATTCCTGTGATACTGCCGTATAATTCCAGTGATATTGCTGTATAATTCTTGTGATACTGGCATATAATTACAGTGATATTGCTGTATGATTCCAGTGATATTGCCGTATAAATCCAGTGTTACTGGCATATAAATCCAGTGATCCTGCCGTATAATTCCATCTAAATCCATATAATTCTGTATAAATCCAGTCCAGTGGTGCTGCCATATTAATAAGTTCAGTGGTGCTCTCCTGTGCTGTATATTATTTACTACAAATAAAGGGGTTATTAATATTTAATTCAAATAATTTTTACAGGTTTTGCCCTGTGTGGTGTAGGTGTACGCTCGCCTGTGCTACATATTATTATAATAGCTCCAAATAAAAGGGTTATTATTATCCAAATCAGTTTGACAGGCTTTGCCGTTTGTTTGTGTGTGTGTGTGTGTGTGTGTGTGTGTGTGTGTGTGTGTGTGTGTGTGTGTGGTTTAGGGGTACGCTCTCCTATGCCACCAATATTGTGCGTGTATTACATCTGGGCAAATTCCAGCATGTCCCATGTTGTTTGTGCTGTACGCTTTTGTTGCTTAGCTTAGTCATACAGCTACCTAATTGCGAAATGGGGAGAGAAGATTTTATCTGCACCAAAGACAAACAAAGTCAGAAAAGACTTCCGGGACTATTGGTCCTTTGAATATTAAGAATCAATAATTCTTATATAATTATGACCATTTGTTGGGTGCTACCGTCCAATTAACCAACATGAAAGGAGATTTACAAAGAGAGAAAGAATCGGACTCAAATAGGTGCACTCCGTCCCTCACAATTTTATTGTTTAAAATACCTTTTATTTAAATATACTAAAATTGCATATGAACATATACTTTTATCTAAAAGCCTGTAAGGCTCTATTCCTAATATCTATTCAGCCTCTAGGGCTGAGTGAAGCGAAGTATGAAGAAAGTTAATAGAAAGAAAAACTGTGACAAGAAAATGAAAACTAATATGTGAATAAATAAAATATTAAAAATATTTGCTGTATCCCGTTCTTTCGTGTGGGTGTCTATAATTATAGACTTATTATGATATGGGTTGAAGTTCTCTCTGTCAGATAATTTAGATGTCTAGAGCCAGATATTTGCTTCCAGACTATAGGGGGTCATTCCGAGTTGTTCGCTCGGTATTTTTCTTCGCATCGCAGCGATTTTCCGCTAACTGCGCATGCGCAATGTTCGCAATGCGACTGCGCCAAGTAAATTTGCTATGCAGTTAGGTATTTTACTCACGGCATTACGAGGTTTTTTCTTCGTTCTGGTGATCGTAATGTGATTGACAGGAAGTGGGTGTTTCTGGGCGGACACTGGCCGTTTTATGGGAGTGTGTGAAAAAACGCTACCATTTGTGGGAAAAACGCGGGAGTGGCTGGAGAAACGGAGGAGTGTCTGGGCGAACGCTGGGTGTGTTTATGACGTCAAAACAGGAACGACAAGCACTGAACTGATCGCAGATGCTGAGTAAGTTTGGAGCTACTCAGATACTGCTAAGAAGTGTCTATTCGCAATTTTGCAAATCTTTCGTTCGCAATTTTGATAAGCTAAGATTCACTCCGAGTAGGCGGCGGCTTAGCGTGTGCAAAGCTGCTAAATGCAGCTTGCGAGCGAACAACTCGGAATGACCACCATAAAACGAAACATTATTCATAAAGATGTGTGTCACCAAATGTGCCTTTATCATGGGGAGTTTAACTCTCCTTCTTGGTACTTCTATGAATACAATAGTTGTATTGGTTAACCTATATTAATATGGCAGTATGCCCACACCATCTCTTTAAAAAAATATAAATAAACAGTGGCTCTCATATAACGTAGTCACTTGTTCTGAAGCAGATCTGAAGCTCTTGCTATCAGATGCTTTATGTAGCCAAAGTCAGATAGTTACATTCAGAGTCAACCGATACATTTGTTTCCTTATCTGCCTTGGTGATTGTTAAGTATAAACTTCTGTTGTAGTGTGCCTTTTCACTAGGGAATTTTAAATCTCCTTACTGATGCTATCGAGAGGAAGATAGCTTTATTAATTAACACATTAACACATTATAGTTTAGTGATATAATATTGCTACCTTACAGGAAACATTCACTAGCTCATAATGCGAGCAGCAATTACAGTAATGGTGGTAAAATTCCTTTAGGAGCAAGTTAAAAGCCCTGATCTTACTATGTCCCAAGTGCTTACACAGTATATAGTGCTTTTATTCACATGACCTTATGACACACTCTGTTTATACAATCAATCTGCTCTCTGAGTTTCTTGTTATAAGTTGACAAAATAAATTGCTTTAACCATGCTTCAACACCCAAAATACATATAATGATTAGTATATTAAATGTAGTTTCAATGTTATAATACAGGCTTTATTAATTTGATGTTCGGGTGTAGGTGGGCATCCCCACGTACAGCAGTGCCGTCGGAGCTGTATTCACTAATACTGTAATAATGAATGTTCAAATTGACATCAACACCTTTAGTTGCGGTGGTATGATGTTATATTATTAATGCTCCAAGCCTGTCACATTTTCACATAAGTCTATTAAGTAAATTATTTCATCCTAAAACGGGTACAGAGCTACCCATGCGCATTCCGCTTGCCTAAAGCTTCCTCAAGGCTATAGTGATTGCACCTCTTTTTCTTCTTTGCATGATATGCTGTTTGGGGCCTAGTTTTTGAATAGTGCCATCCTGTCTGCCACTGCAGTGCCACTCCTAGATGGGCCAGGTGTTTGTGCCACACACTTGTGTCGCTTAGCTTAGTCATACAGCTACCTCAGTGCACCTCTTTTTCATCTTTGCATGATGTGCTGTTTGGGGCCTTTTTTTAAATCTGCCCTCCTGTCTGACACTGCAGTGCCACTCCTAGATGGGCCAGGTGTTTGTGCTGCACACTTGTGTTGCTTAGCTTAGCCATACAGCTACCTCATTGCACCTCTTTTTCTTCTTTGCATGATGTGCTGTTAGGGGCCTAGGTGGTCATTCCGAGTTGATCGCTAGCTGCATTCGTTCACTGTGCAGTGATGAGGCAAAAAAAGGCACTTCTGCGCATGCGTATGTGGCGCAATGCGCACACGCGTCGTACTATTGTAACGAACGATGTAGTTTCACACAAGGTCTAGCAAAGCTTTTCAGTTGCACTGCTGGCCGCAGAGTGATTGACATGAAGTTGGCGTTTCTGGGTGTCAACTGACCGTTTTCAAGGAGTGTTCGAAAAAACACAGGCGTGCCAGGAAAAAACGCAGGCGTGGCTGGGTGAACGCAGGGCGTGTTTGTGATGTCAAAACAGGAACTGAACAGTCTGAAGTAATCGCACGCGCTGAGTAGGTATTGAGCTACTCTAAAACTGCAAACAAAAATAATTTGCCGCAGCTCTGCAATCCTTTCGTTCGCATTTCTGCTACGCTACAATACACTCCCAGTGGGAGGAGCATAGCATTTCCACGGCTGCTAAAAACAGCTAGCGAGCGAACAACTCGGAATGACCACCCTAGTTTTTATATCTGCCCTCCTGTCTGACCCTGCAGTGCCACTCCTAGATGGGCCAGGTGTTTGTGCCGCACACTTGTGTCACTTAGCTTAGTCATATAGCCACCTCGGTGCAACTTTTAGGCATAAAAACAATATTGTGAGGTGTGAGGTGTTCAGAATATACTGGAAATGAGTGGAAATGAATGTTATTGAGGTTAGTAATACCATAGGAGCAAAATGACCCCCAAATTCTGTGATTTTAGCTGTTTTTATGTTTTTGTCAAAAATCATCCAGATCCAAAACCAAAACATGAAAGGGTGGTTTTGTCAAAACCAAGCCAAAACCAAAACACGAGCGGGGAATTAGAACCAACACCAAAACACAAAACACGAAAAGTGTCCGCCGCACATCTCTACTAAATACATACATAGAACTGAATGTATCACTTTGAAGATGATCACTTACTGTATGTCTGCATTAGTGACACGGTATCGCTACATCATTCCTTGAGCTACAGTATGGATTATTAAAACATAGCTAACAATTGTACTGTCATTAGAACTCTCTCTCACCGCCTACTCGCTTTTGAAGATGTCTCCTGTCACATCATGCATTACATCTACACAGATTGCTTCCATTGTCTGCTTCTCTTGTCCTTCAGAAAACAAACACTCTTCCATCGTCATGCTTCCCTCTGTCAGCAGTGAGCTCACACTGGCAGCCTCTGCTTTGTTGGGTGTGATTAAAGCGTATGTAGCCTCCGACTCTGTTGCCAACTGAGCTTTCTCGCATACAAACACATACAAAAAGCACGTTCGTGACAATGTTAGGGCTAAAACAAACTGACGTGGGCAAGTAAATATTATCAGACTGATTTCATACCCAAGCTTATGGATAAAAAGACAAAATATAAGCATCCAGTGTGAACAGCATGAACTGATAACAATAATTATACAGTACGTAGCTAGAAGGAGCAACAAAGAATGGACACTAGTGGGAATATTTACTATTGTTCCATTTTGGGTTTTTGGTGATTTTGCATTCTATTCCATAAACCTTTATTATGATGCCTATAAAAGTAGAGATGATGGACGCTGTGCCGATGTTTTTGCATTTGAGCGATTATTGGTAAATTACACATACATATGCTTTGCACTGCACCAAAGTCTAAGGGGTAAATTTACTAAGGTGGGAGTTTTTCTTAGAACTGGTGATGTTTCCATAGCAACCAATCAGATGCTATCTATTATCTTCTAGAAGCAGCTAGATAAATGTTAAGTAGAATCTGATTGGTTGCTATGAGCAACATCACCAGTTCTAAAAAAACTCCCACCTTATTAAATTCACCCCTAATAGTAATGCCGCTCGCAGCCAGGGCCGGTGCAAGGTTCCTAGACACCCTAGGCAAAGCTAAATAATACCGCCCCTGCTCCCCCGAATACCCTCCACACAGCCACTCATATACATAATTGACTTCTTTAAATAGTTTATTAATTTTTAGATTTATGAAAAACACAAATACAGGTTGAGTATCCCTTATCCAAAATGCTTGGGACAAGAGGTATTTTGGATATCGGATTTTTCCGTTTTTTGGAATAATTGCATACCATAATGAGATATCATTGTGATGGGACCTAAATCTAATCACAGAATGCATTTATGTTTCATATACACCTTATACACACAGCCTGAAGGTAATTTTAGCCAATATTTTTTATAACATTGTACATTAAACAAAGCGTGTGTACATTCACACAATTCATTTATGTTTCATATACACCTTATACACACAGCCTGAAGGTCATTTAATACAATATTTTTAATAACTTTGTGTATTAAACAAAGTTTGTGTACACTGAGGCATCAGAAAACAAAGGTTTCACTATCTCACTCTCACTCAAAAAAGTCTGTATTTCGGAATATTCCGTATTTCGGAATATTTGGATATGGGATACTCAACCTGTATAAAAATAATAACACTATAAAAAGTAATACCAATAACACTGTCTGCAGGACCACCATGTAATACTAATAGCATTTTAGTTACCGCCAGACAATACGGAGAGCATTTTAATGATCATCAGATAATATGGAGAGCATTTTAGTGGCCGTCAGACAATACAGAGAGCATTTCGGTGACCGCCAGACAATAAAGAAAGCCGTTAAGTAAACACCAGAAAAAACGGAGAGCATTACTGTGACCGCTATACAATATTGATATAATTTTAGTGACTGCCCCACAATACTGAATATACGGAAAATGGACAGAATTCTCATAGTGAGGTGCAATCAATAAAACATTCCTGGATTGTGACAGTAGGGGTAATGTCCTATATGCCATTAGTGATCCAAAATATATAACATGGTAATGACATTGATTAGTTGGCCACTGGTTACTACTGCTTTTGCCTCATGAACACATCTCTCTTGCAATAATTAATCTCACGAAAGATAGTGTGCGCTACCTGGGGTACACAAGAACCGCTATACCAGAGCTGGATTAAACTTTTGGGGGTGCTTGGGCACTTAAGACAGGTGGTCCCTCTCCCTCATGTCAGCACCAGCACCAGCTGTGGCCGCTGTGTCTCCAACCCCTCTGTGTAGGTTTTATATATGTGTGTGTGTGTGTGTGTGTGTGTGTGTGTGTGTGTGTGTGTGTAATAGAGCACGTCCAGTGATCGTGCTGGGCCGAAAAAGAAGTGGGTCCCAGGGACCCCTCACTTTTAAAAATTGGGGTCCTACCTGTACTTTTCTGGGTCCCATCGGAATGAAGGATCTTATTAATCTTATTAATTATTCAAATATAAAAATAAAGACTTGATTTGGACACTACAAAAGTGCTGCAAGGGGGAGGAGGGGGGGTGACAATGCTGCTGGGCTGTGTACCAAACAGGACACTCTGCACCAGAGCTGTAACTAGACATTTTGGCGCCCTTTGGCACAAAGTGAATTGGTGCTCCACCTCCCATACTGCACAGTATGGAAAGTGCTCGCCGAAGGCGTGCACCAAAAATTTTGGGGCATGGCTTTATGGGGAAGGGGCCTGGCCACATAATAGTGCCAATTCACATTACGCCACACAGTAGTGCCGCTTATACACATTGTACCAGGTAGAACCTCCTATACACACTGCGCCAGGTAGTGCACGTTATACATATTGTGCCAGATAGAGCACGTTATACTTTGTGCCAGGCAGAGCACATTATACACATTGCATCAGGTAAAGCCCATTATACACATTTCACCAGGCAGAGTACATTATACACTTTGCGCCAGGCAGAGTACATTATACACATTGCGCCAGGCAGAGTACATTATACACATTGCGCCAGGCAGAGCACATTATACACGTTGCACAAGATAGAGCACATTATACACATTGCGCCATGCAGAGTACATTCTACACACTGCGCCAGGCAGAACACATTATACACATTGCGCCAGGTAGAGCACATTATACACGTTGCACAAGGTAGAGCACATTATACACATTGCGCCATGCAGAGTACA